>NW_006921970.1:1292764-1300004 GCF_000298275.1 Orycteropus afer afer | reverse complement strand
AGGCACTTGACTGCTAACCAGAAGGCTGGCGGTTCAAACCCACCAGCCACTCCTCAGAAGGAAGGGTGGGCATTCCTACTTCCATAGTGATACTGCCTCGGAAACCCAAGGAGGGGTAGCTATGAGTCGGGGCCAACTCGATGGTAAATAACAACAACAACAACATGAAGTGGGGAGTGTATCAAAGAACATGTATAAGGTTGGCAGACAATGGTCCTATAAATTTATGTGAATGATCAGAACTCCCAGGTGTATAGTAGAGCTGGCAAGGGGCAAGGTTGTGGTCACTGCTTGGTCACAGCCAGCTACCCAGAGGGACCAAGTAGTGGAACCTGTGGCCTTGGGACCATAATCACAGGGGACATCAAGCTCAATTGGCATAACATACTGTGCAAAACATTGTTCCACCTCCTACTTTGGTGAGTAATGGCTGGAATCTTAAAAGCTAACAAGCTGCCATCTAGACCCAACGATGGGTCTCTCCTCATCCAGAGCAAAGAAGAATGAAGAAAACCAAAAATTCATGGAAACAATTAGTCCTCACGACTGGTACACCATGCAATCCTCAGCCTTTATGACTATGAGACCAGAAGAACTAGATGGTGACTGGCTACCACTGTCATCCACTTGGAAGGAGATCTATGTAGGATATCCTGGATAGAGAGAGAGAACAGCATGGAACAAAACTCAAAATCATTTGTAGAAAAAAAATGGGGGGGGGGACCAGATTTGCTGGTCTGACAGAGCCTGGTGGAACCACTAAGACTATGGCCCCTAGATGCCCTTCAGTCTGGAATTGAACCCACACTTGTGGCTTCCAGCCAAACAAAAGAAAGGCATTTGAGTTGAAAATTTACCTGAGGAAGATACACTCCCTGGAGAGAACAATCATTGGAGAAAGAGGGTTGGTTATGCACAAGGAGAGAGCTCAGGGGCCAGGAGTGCATGGAGGGTGGACACAGGAAGAGGTAACTATCAGGAGGAAGTGGGAGGGGAGCTGTTGCATTGTGGTAAATTGTGGTGAATGTCATGAAACAAAGTTTATGTGAACTGCTGTATGGAAAGTGAATTTGCTCTATAAATTTTCACCCAAATCACACTTAAAACAAAAAAATTAATTAAAAATAAATAAAGTTAATGATATCATGTATTTTACTATCTTTGGAAATGTTTATTGCAACTTTGTTTCTAAAGGTCTCTAGTGGAGTAGTGCCTAATGCATTTGACTGCTAACCAGAAGAAGGCTGGTGGTTCAAACCCACCATCCACTCCTTGGAAGAAGGCTGGGCAATCTACTTCTGTAGAGATACCACCTCAGAAACCTAAGAAGGGGTCACTATGAGTTGGAATCAACTTGACCTCAGTGATTTGAGGGATCATTTATTTTTTAGTTTTTAATTTCTTTGTAAAGTTAGATTTTTAATGTCAAATAATTTAGGGATGTTTTTTGGGGAAGAATAATTCACTTGCTCTGTCACAAATTACTAAATATTCATCATCATAATGAAATAAGCTTCAAAATGTTATTCTCTTTATAATATCTTTTTTTTCCTGAATACACAAGTAATACAAAGTATTTGAATTTTTACATTACAGAAACTTAATATAATCAAAGAGATAGTCTACTACAAAATGAATACCCAGAGATAATCATCGTCGATACATTGGTCAAAAATAACTTTTGTATACCAAGCAGCACATCTGTATGTACATACAGCTTAATTGCCATCATTATTTTCATAGTTCATAAACCTTATAATCCAAGTAAAATTTGTTTTATGCTGAAGATTTCCATAAAATGTAATAATAATCCAAGTTTTAAGAATTGATAAAGAAATTTGAAACAAACGTTAAATAAAAAATTTAAGAAGCTAGTGTCTGCGAAGCTCCTGATTCCTGGGCAATGGCATATTTAAAGAACCATTGGATGCAATGTCCAATGTTAATTTTTTTAAAAGTTTGTGAGGTGGGCCTATTACTCAGGTCCAGTCTCCATATGACTGAAGAAAAGAGAAAGCCTAGAATATTCATGTCCGTGAAAAAGAAGTAAACATTTATCTTATTAAGTCACTGTTGTTCCAAATCTCTTTATCATAGCAGCTAAGTATGTGGGTTAACTAATACTAGACCCCTATTAAATGTTAAAATGTCTCTAAAATACACTGAAGTATTTTGATGGCTTATTTTATAAATGAAAGTTTATGAAAACTGAAATATTGCAATATTTTTACTTCCTTTTTAAAGGTAGATTTTTAATGTCAAATACTTTGGGGATTTTTTTAATCATTTTATTCACTTATTCAATAAATATTTATCTAACAACTACCAAGTTCTGAGCATCATGGATGGCACTAGAAATGGTTCTGAGCAAAGAGACAAAACACTGATCTCAATGGATATATTTTTTAGGGAAACAGACATTTATCAAAAATCACAAATAAAAAATTTAAAAATGATTGATGTGATAATGGTGTGAATGGTAGGTCCTAGTAATACAGAGGAAAATAAAGATTTTTGTCAATAATAAATATTTATCATATTTGATGATAATGGAAAAACACTCTGACCTCTGTTACTTCAGAATCTGTGAGGTGAAATGAGGAGAAAATATATAATCACTAAGCAAAGCAATATGTTGGTAGCATATGAACACTAAGTGATGAACAGTGTTTAATGAGCATGTCTAAACCTGCCAAGTGGTTTTCTAATATAATGACAGATAGAAAGTAAAACATAATCCAATTACTGCTTCACAATATGTGTACCTTCTACTATAAAACATCTACATCTGAGCTATGAGAAAAATACATTGAAGTTGAACCAAACTACACAAATTCTTCCCCCCACCCCCACATAAGCACTGATTATGAGTTTTTGTGACTATATCTTTCCTACAAGAGATTTGATCAAACACAGACCAAATCTTCCACTAAAGTCTTCCAGGTTTTAAATGAATGACTAACTGGAATTTTAATTGCACAATCTATGTTCCCATGCTCCAAGTTATTACTGATAAGCAGATGTTAAATCCTCAGGATAAGGTCAACCAAAGCTTGCTTAAATTCACTCAGGTTTGCAAACATTTGCAGGCAAAATTCGTACTGAGAATATAGAATGCACTTGACAAAAAAGAAAGGCTTGTTCCAAACTTTATTGGAATCATGGTTGGTGTTTTTGTTCTTAGGTGCCATCAAGTCATCTCTGACTCATAGCGACCCTAAGCACAGGAGAACGAAACACTGCCTAGTCCTGTGCCAGCCTCTCAATCTTTGCTGTACCTGAGCCCATGGTTGCAGCCACTGTGTCAATCTATCTCTTTGACAGCCTTCCCCTTCTTCATTGACCCTCCACTTTACTAAGCATGATATCCTTCTCCAGGGAATGGTTCCTTCTGACAACATGACCAAAGTAGGTAAGATGAAATCTTGTGTAGCGTATTGTGTCAATTAAGCTTGATGGCCCCTGTGACCATGGTCCTGAGCTCTCAGGTCCAACAAATCTCTCCTTCAGAGTAGTTGGCGGTGGCTAAGAAGTTATCATAACTTAATTTTTCTGGAATTTTATATTGTTTCCCTTTTATTTCCTCATTTAGTTTTTAGTTTTTTGGAAAGTAACTTCCTTAGGTTTTCCTAAAACCATTAAACACTTTCCAGTAGTAAATTCCTTAATATTGTCTCACTTATCGGATCACTTAACAACAACAACAACATTAGATCACTTAATTATATTATTGACTAGTAAATTTTGTTGGATCAAACATAATTCCTTGTTCATTTACTTTCCTTTGCAATACTAAATCTCTCTATGATTAAAAAGAAAGAAAACTACGGATATGTGATTTTTAATTTGGAACATGATAAACAGCTCTTCTAGACTTCTGTTTGAAATATAATGAGACACTACCACACAACACTCTCACTATATGCTGAGTTATATTACAAACAAAGTATGGGAATCCATGCTATGGCTAGCCAATCAGTGCTTGATAAACCACAATTTTTTTTCTGTAACCTTGATGGATTAACTTGAGAAATGTCAAAAGTAGCTGCCAAGTTTAGGGAGGAAAACAAGATTTATCCATACCAATAAATGTCTCAACATGTCTGGCTTTTATCACTTGTATTGGCAAACAATTGTATATTCTAGAATAATCTCTGTTAATAAAGGACTGAAAAGGTGCATTCTATCTCTTTTTGCCAGCACTGTTATATATTGCATTATGTGAGTTTTAGGATTATAGTATGAGGTGAATAATGACAAGTATAACTACAATGTCAGAAACCTGGAATATGTAGCACAGGTAGATTATTACACAACTATGGGATTTATTTCTTCAAAGACCTGCAGAGTCAATACAACTGTTCACTTCTCAGTATTTTACCTAATTTTGTTTTAGTCCTTCCAGTCAATTGAAATGCATCTTCTATAGAGACTATATAAAGTGTCATTTATTTAAGGTGAAAAATTGCTAGTTGTCAGTCACTGCATATTCTTTAGCTTTAAATGCCAAATTCTTCAGCTTTGACTCCACCACTAGCACACTCAATGTTTATGCTAGAGTGTAATGATTTGTAGGAAACAAGCCCCTCTGCACTTTATATAATGTAAAATTTCAGATTAGTACTAAGCATTCTAATTCTATGAAGCATCAAAACAAAAGAAAACAAAACCTCATAGTTAAGCTTTTAGCGAGAGGTTAACACATCAAATTTCCATCAAGCAATCAACCTTCTGGTCCTAAACAATACAGTAACAGATTGTTCAATCACTCCTCTTCAGACTTTCTTTATATCAGTAGATCTCCACTTTACTGACACCACAATGTTTTGATTTCCTTGCTCTCTTTCATTTTTATTAATAAGTATGCATTTGAGAAGGAGTACTGTTATGTGCTGATTAGACTTTTTGAACATAGTTAATTAGTGAACACTAATTGACTATTTTAATATTGCCTATTTCCACATAATTTTAATGAAAATTATTTTGTAAGATATCCTTCATCAACGTTATAAACAGCCTCCTTCTGTATAAACAGAACATTTTTTCTGCCCTTGAATTAGATATTCTAAGTATAGCTATCCTCACAGCAAGGTGCCATAGGCATATCTACTAGGTTAATTAAATGTTTAGGGAGCAAAGCTCCTCCTCCTATTAAAAAAGTGTGTAGCTTCAAAGTGACCACCTTCCATGGAATTAAGTAAATCCTTTTTCATGGAGACTGACACTTTCACTCTGAATGACTCATGGCATTTTAAATTTAAAATGTTTCTAAAATCAATAAATATTTCATATTTAAATTTTATATTATAATGACTCAAGAAAAATATAAATATTCACTGCAATCATTTTTTAGAAAAACATTTTTATTTTAAAATTTGTAAATGGGTTGTCTAAGGATAAATTTCATGATTGAAAATTGTATTATAGAAATACTATTTTATAATACATAAAATTTTGAAATGTATAAGCTTAAGCAGAATTTTTAATGTATTACCATTATGTCATAATTTGGATGATGGCAAATAGAACCATCCTGTTAGGAAATCTTGATTCTATAACTCACCTATTTAACAATTAAAATATTAAATTAAGTCAAGACAATAAGCTTACATATTCATTTTTAACTACAAAAATGCCTATGATTTATTGTTTCTTTTGAAAAAAAACAATAGTACTTTCACATGTAAAATAACTAGGAGTTTCTTTGTTCTGGTGATATGAATACACTAATATATTGTGAGTAAAGGGTATGAATACTATTTCTTTAACATCTCTGCCACTACATTCTCTCCACCTTTTCTCTTAAAAAGATAAGAGAAAAAGCAAAAACAAACAAACAAAACATGTGAACCACAGCTTCCACTACCCAAACACCAGAAGAACTAGATGGTGCCCAGCTACCACTACTAAACACTCTGATCATGAAAGTCCTGGACAGAACTGGAGAAAAATGTAGAACAAAATTCATAATCAAAAAAGACAAGACTTACTGGTCTGATAGAGTTTGGTGGAACTCCAGGACTGTCTCCTTTAGACACCCTTCAAACCTGGAAGTGAGTCTACCTCTGGCAATCGCCTTTCAAGCAAAGAACAACAGATAAGTCTATAAAGTTTACATTAACACTCATGAGAACATACTTCTCAGGACAGCTAAACATCTAAGACCAAAAGGGCAGCATTTCACCCAAAACAATGCTCAGAAGGAAGGAAGGAGCAGGAAAGGATAAATGACTATGGGGAACTCAGAAAGGAAATAGGAAGAGTGTTGTTACATCGAGAGAATTGTAACTAATGTTATGAAACAAAATGTGTATAGACTACTGAATGGAAAACTAATTTGTTCTATAAACTTTCACCTAAACCAAAAACCAAACTAAACTCACTACTATAGAGTGATATCTGACTCAAAGTGACCCCACCTGGGGTTTCCAAGGCAGCATCTCTACAGAAGTAGATTGCCCAACCTTTCTTCAGAGGAGTGGCTAGTGGGTTTGAGCTGCCAGCCTTTTTTGGTTACCAGTCAAATGCCTTAGGCACCATACCACTTGAACACACACACACACAGACCAAAAAAAAAAAGAGTAAAACACAAGTAAACAGAGTCAAATATTTACTGTACTTTGACAAGCATAGCACCAGAGGAGCTGAATTTTGGAGTTCAAGTACTTGTTTGTCATGTGCCCACTGAAATTCCACTCCATTATGAATTTCAGACCATGTTTACAAAGTTTGATGCTGAGCTCCTTTATTTTTCCCTCCTTTATGTTGAAAGAGGTGTCTCTCCCTTTAACCAGACTGTGATCACACTTTCATTTGCAGAAACCTGTCCTCCTCTGATTTTCCCGTTCTCCTAGACCACAGATACGACACTTTATGCAATTAATTTTAAAAAGAGATATTATCAATTTTGTATGCTACCCTAATTAGAGATTAGAGCTAGTGTAGTTGGGATTCCTTTTCTATGGTGCAGAAAGTTAACAGATTCAACTGATAACCAAAAACTTGGAAGTTGGAGTCCACTCAGACAGAGGCAGCTCAGAAAACAGGCTCATGGTCTCTTCCAGAAAAATTAGCCATTGAAAATCCTATGAATACTGGAAGTCCTAGCCAGGGCCATAAGTCAAGAAAGGGAAATCAAAAGCATCCAAATTGGTAAGGAAGAAGTCAAACTATCCCTATTTGCTGATGATATGATCCTATACCTAGAAAACCCAAGAGACTCAGTCAAAAATCTACTGGA
>NW_006921970.1:1286802-1287664 GCF_000298275.1 Orycteropus afer afer | reverse complement strand
CCTCTTTCCCCATAGTTTCAGTGAGACTGAGTAGTCAGTTGACCTTCCATTTCACTCCCTTCCTGCCAAAGCAGATGGTGGCATTCCAGTTCTCCAGTTCAGTGGTGTTGGTGGGAACAAACAGGGAGCTGATCAGTCTCCCCACCCAGGGAAATAAACAGTACTCCAATTCCTCCACCAGTGTACCATCAGAGGGGTCCAACAGTGAGCTGAACCTCCATCTCCTCTCAATAGCAACAAGAATGAACAAGATGATGGGAGTCAGGGCTAGTCAGCACTCCATTTCTTTTCTCTATCCTGGCATCTGCAGGGCCTACTAGGGAGCTGAGCACCCGCCCCAACCCTGCAGAAATAGACATAAGAGTCAGCCCTCCCCTGTTCTCTCTCCCCACTCCCAGGTGTCAGTGGGGCAATTAGAAAGCTTAGTTTACATCTTCACTGAAAATTAATAAGATGGACAAAGTTGTTGTCCCAGTTTCATCAGGAAGGCATCAGTGGGGCTGAAGAGAGAGCTGAATTTCTACCCCTCCTTTTAACTAATTAGAACTTTCTAGTGATTTCCCATATTATTAATAGACTAAAATAAAGTATTTACAATGGCTTACAAGGCACTAAAGAACCCCTGGTGGTGCAATAGTTAAGCACTCAGGTGCTAACTGAAAGTTCAGCAGTTTGAACCCACCAGCTACTCTGTGGAAGAAAAACCTGGCAATATGCTCCCATAAAGGTTTTAGTCTAAAAAACAGAAGACAGTTTTACTCTGTAACATGGGGTCAGTATGAGCTGAAAATTGACTAGAAGTCATCTAATAACAACCCCCTCAATACAGTTGTATCTTTACATATGTTAATCACTCAGAAAA
>NW_006921970.1:1279452-1286372 GCF_000298275.1 Orycteropus afer afer | reverse complement strand
CCTGGCAACCCAAGGAGGGGTCGCTATGAGTCGGCTCCGACTCAACAGCACATAACAACAACAATTTTAAACAAACCTATATTTATATGTAAGAATATTCCTGGATTTCTTTTTTTTCTTTTTTCCCTGCTATTTAGTTAATTCTGAGTCATAGTGACCCCCTTTGGGTTTCCAAGGTGTTTAATCTTTACGGAAGTAGATTGCCCAGTCTTCCTTCCCTGGAGTGGCTGGTGGGTTTGAACTGCCAGCCTTCTAGTTAACAGTAAAATGCCTAGAGCACTACACACCAAAGCTCCTTAATAGACCAAAGGCTTACCAATTTTTCATATTCAACTTTTACACAGTTTGCCACTATTTTGTTTACTTTTTAAAATCTATTTCCTCTGATTTTGTCTTTTTAGATACAAGATTTTATACTACGACATGGAGTCAACACCTATATTTGTTATGCATTCTAAAATACTTTATTTCCTCTACCAGATATCTTCTTAATTCTTTTTATTTCAAAAATCGTCCATATATGAAAGTTTTATAACTTTCTCTTAAAGATCCATCCAAAATACTTGAGATTACTAATAATTACATATTTAAAGTCTTAATTTTGTCTCTAGTTTACTGAGCTGTGCAAGAGGATGAATATTTGTATTTGCTTTTATGTTTATAAATGTTATTAATTTCAGAATGATGTTTCTAAGGAAAATAATAGACCAGCAACTGGGGAAATTAGCAATGAATATTTAATTATCAAGAAAGAATATGTAGAATATGGGAGAAAAATGGCCATAAATTGTAATTCTAGGGCTATGCTGTGTCATTTTCACTTTAAATTCAGAAATACTTAAGAAAGATATTGCTAATATTTTTTGTTCTTTGTATAATTTCCAACTCACTTTTTAGTTTCCTAATTGGAGCTCTGGTAGCATAGTGCCTAAGGCATTTGACTGCTAACCAGAAGGCTGGTGGTTCAAACCCACCAGCCACTCCTCAGAAGGAAGGTTGGGCAATCTACTCCATAGTGATACCACCTTAGAAGCCCAAAGAGGCATGACTATGAGTCAGATCCTACTGGACAGCAGTGAGTTTTTTTTTAATGTAATTAATAAAAAGCTCTGATAGCACAGTGCCTAAGGCATTTGACTGCTAACCAGAAGGCTGGTGGTCCAAACCCATCAGCTATTCTGCTGAAGAAAGATGGGACAATCAACTTCTGAAAAGAATTACTGCCTTGGAAACCCAATGGGAGTTGCTATAAGTAATAATTGACCATATGGTAGTGGATTTTTTGGTTAATGTACTTAAAAGCAGCAAGTGATAATAGATATAATAATTAATATTCCCCACTGAATATTCTTTTGGCATAATTTATTATTATTTTTAAAACTATGTGGTGCTTTATTTAAAGAAAATAAAGCACTATTGTCCTTATACTAAGTATATTACCTCTGTATGTTCTGAAATTTTACTAAGAGTTGAAAAAGGCTGTGCAGTTTATAGCAATATATATATTTTTCATACAAATACATGATTGGAAATCTAAACATTTGAATAATTTATAATGTGATTAGTTGTTTGCAAGCTGATAAGGGCCCATGATTGGATTTCCTTAGCTTCCCTCAGTCGACTTTATTGTAACTCATCTCAGTGCACATAGCTTTTTATCTCACCCCTATTTCACAGGGTCAAGAATTGATATTAACCCTCTTCCAAACGAACAACTGAGCTAAAAAATCACAGAGCAAAAATATGTACACAGGATAGAAAGAAAGGTAGAAGGGTAAAAGGGTAGAAGAGTGGCTTTTTTCAGAAATAACCAAGTGAAAAAAAAAATGATATTTTTAGATTCCTAAGTATCTTGAAACAGAAGAAAATAATGAAAGAACAAGTGATAGGTTCTTGCCTGGAACTGACATTCATACCAAAAGGAAAATGCAAAAAAGAAAATGAAAAGCTGCTCATTGACCTTTCCTCTAATGCACAGAAGATAAGGTTTGCCTGTCCTTTGTAACAGTACAGCTGGTAAAATAAAAAGAATTCTTATGATACTTTGCACTCATCAGTTTTCTCTTTTGTAAAGAGAATCACTCTTGCCCTTGAGTCTTTCAAACATAGAATATATAAAAAGACTGTAGTGCTCATGGTTTTAGCTGCTTAAATTCCATTCATTATACATCTTATGACATAAAAGATGTTTTCATACTGAAGGCTATAGTTAACAACTTGGACAAAATATTATTAAATAGATACAGGCATAGATATATGATACATGCACCTCATGGCCTTTTCTCAAAATTAAGGTGCATTTATAAGAAGCACATTTTTACTTTTAAAATTATGCTTTTAAATATAAGAAAATACAGTTCAGCAATAAATATAAAATATCATCTTTGATCTTTGGGAAAAAAATGCAGCATATTGAAGAAAGCTAATAATTTTATTTTCAGTTTGTCTAACCCAAGAAAACTCAAGCCCTTTGTGCGTTTACTCCATGATCTAAAGACTAACCCAGATATCTCATGGAATCATTTACCTTCACTCTAGATTTCTGGTGACAGAATAGCTACAAAGTTAATTATGAAATGATTGGAATAGACTTAGTGTTATTCAGAATGTAACCATAGAGTAAGTGCCTTATTATAAATGGAAGGGGCCTTAAGAATATTTCTCAACGTGGTCATTTTAACTTCTTCCTAAAACTGATGGCATTTTATCATGTCCCTTCTCTTCTTTCCCTAGTACATCATTAATGTCTTTGTAATGGAAAGAGAAAGAATCCTGCAGTATACACAAACAAGCTTTATACTTTTTATATATTCTGATGTTTGCATGGATCCATGCATATAGGAAAATTGTGAGAATGAATAACTACAATTACAAATATTTCGTGAAGAGGAATCTGCTGCCATGTAAACTTTGAATGATTATACACAGAAAGATAGAGGTCTTTCTGCCTTACTGAGAACATCTTGGGAAGAATATAGGGGTCAGTGTGGGAGGCCTCAGAGAACCAGGGATGGTGCAGAATGTGGCAAAAAGGATATAGTCTTTTTTCCCATAGGTTAAAGAAAGAGAACAAACCATACTTACACTTATACTTGATGAAAGACTTCATCAATGCTTCAGGGAGGAATGAATGGATAAAACATAATTATAATGAAGATAATAATTACCTTACAACAACTGAGAATAGTTATTGAACACTCACTTCTTATCAGGCACTGAGCACTAAAGATTTGCTTGCAGTGTTTCACTTAATTCTCAAAATAATCTTGTGTTGTAGAATCTTAAATGATGAAACTGAAACATAGAAAGTTTAAGAAGAATAGGTTAAGAAAAACAAATGTTAAAAAATTGCACAATTGGCAGGTGGAAGCAACAAGTTCTACGTTAAGGCAATATGGTCTTTCTACCTACATTTTTTACCACTATGTTATACTGTACCTACTTACCCCTAAATACCAAAATATTTGAACTTTTGCTCAGTAAACTCTTCATAATTAAACCCATATTTTTTTCCCATTTCAAATTTTTGTGTATGAGTTACAGGTAAAAAAAATATCCTTCAGTTTTTGCAAAGATTTACCTAGAATTGGATCTGTAAATCAGTGGCTGCCAAAATATTTCTTGTCCCCATATATAGAGACCCAGGTCTATAAATTGTCCTTACAAAATGTCTTAGTAAGAACCACTCTTCAGGAGGGTTACATATTTAACTATGTATTTAAACAGCACATAGTGTGTCATCTCTTATTACAAGTCATATTCCTGAAGTGTTCATAGTTACCCAGAATACCATACATCTGCTCATGGTGGCCATTATATTTGACCCTATAAGAATTGTAGAATTATATAGTGAATTCTTAGGAATAATGCCATTTGTACATAGTCAAACTCCCAACTATTTGCAACAGAATCATCAGTAGTGTATAACGTAAGCATATTAACGTAGCTAAAATTTATATACTGAGAAGAAAGTATTGCTTAACACTATTTGAAACATAAAATTAGTAATACAGCACAATATCATTAAGGAAACTGAAGACAAGGAGAGGTGCATAAGAGGCATAGACAGAAAAAGTTAAGTGCTATTACATACACAATACTGCATTATCAGTATTAACAAATGTTAATCTACTGATGGACACATGGCTACACAGTCAAGAGCAAGTATGGGTAGGCGAACAAGAATATATCTATGACCATATATAGATTTGACAGACACTATTTCTATATATGTATTTCTATGTGATATAAAAATTTCCATGTATATATATGTATGTGTGTATGTATCTCAGAACAAATAGGGGGCAAAGTTGTGATAACTTTAGCCACAACCAAACACCTTCAAAGAGTAAGTCACTGAACCTGTGGGCTCTGGACCATGGTCATGAGGGACATCAAATTCAATTGACATAACACAGCACAAAAAAAATTGTTCTACATCTCACTTTGGTAAGTAGGGATTGGAGTCTTAAAAGTTTGGGAGTGGCCATCTAAGATGCAACTATTGGTCTCTCTTCATCCAGAGCAACAAAGAGTGAAGAAAATCAAAGGTCCATGGAAAAGATTAGTCCAAGGGCTTACATGACCCTGAAACTAGAACTAGATGGTGCCTGGCTACCACTACTAACCACTTGGAAAGGGATCAAAAATAGAGATCCTAGATAGAGTGGGAGAAAAATGTGAAACAAAACTCAAAATCATAAAAAAAAAAAAAAATTATGAGCTTTACAGGTCGGAAAAAGATTGGTAAAACCCCCGAGACTAGGGCCCCTAATCATCCTTCATGCCTGGAATTGAACTTTCAGGTGGCTTAACCTTCAGCCAAACAATAGACAGACCTATGAGGTGAACAATTACATCAGAGAGAGGCACTCCTTAGAACTATCAGCCTTGGGAGATCTGAAGAGCAGCATTTTCACAGAGAGAAATCTGAGAAAGCAGAAATGCTTAGGAAAGAGTAGGAAAGAAGGAGGTAGGGAAAAGGTAAGCACAGGGTGAAAGCAGAGATAGAGCTATTATGTTGTGGGCATTGCAATCAGTGTTGCAAAAAAAATGTGTACGAACTGTTGAATGAAAAATGAATTTGCACTGTAAATGTTCATACAATGCACAATAAAAAGTTGGGAATAAATAAATAAGATGTTGCTGAGACTCTCTGATACACACACACAAAAAAAATCATTATTAATTTCATCTGTAGTTTTTATAAATGCTTCATTCATGATATGCAAGGAAAAGTGATTGTATATTAGGCAAAGTTTTTTTTGTTGATTATAATAATAAAAACTTACTCATGATGTACAAATGAATAAAAATATTGTTTATCAGAAATACTGTAAACTAACTGTTAACTTTTATCATAAAAGAAAAAAAATTAAGATATTGTTCCTAACATATCCAATTTCCCTTCCTCAAAAGAAAAATATTAAATATAATCAAAGGCTTACTGTCCAGGACTTGGGGGTTTCATAGGTTCTCATATTTTAGCTGTTATTACATTGCTCTTTTTCAAAATACGTTCAAATTATTACATTGAAAAAACTTTTTCACTAATAATCAAATTAATGAAAACTATCAATTCTATCACATTTCATATATTTTCCCCACATAGAAATCCTGATAACAATAAAAAAAGTTTGTATGGTATTTTTCATCCTATTGACAACTCTGGTGGCATAGTGCCTAAGGCATTTGACTACTAATCAGAATGCTGGCAGTTCAAACCCACCAGCCACTTCTCGTAAAGAATGTTGGGCAATCTATTTCCGTAGTGATACCGCCTTGGAAACTCAAGGAAGGGGTTGCTATGAGTCGGATCTGACTCGAGGGCAGTGTGTTTGGTTTTTTTTTGTTATTGACAACTCTTCTAGGTAGAGTAGATATTAGTTTCAGGTCTCCACAATCACATACTTACTTACATCCCCAAAATGAACTTCCTGTACTCTTGCCATTTAAAACCCAGTATGAATATCTCTTCTACAATAAGAATTTGCACATTTCCTCCTTCTGATAGTGATATATCTCTCTTCTGGGTTCCTAGAGCACATTATTACCTCTTATGATGTGTTCCCTCATATCTTACTTATAATTAATTAGATACATATATGATCTCTCCCATTACACAATAGGCTCTTTGAGGCCAGCATACATTCCTGTTTTTCACTTCATTTTTTTTGCCACATCTAGCCTAATGCCATACATACTTTATGAACTCCATATATCTACATGGAAAGAATAAATAAATTTTCAGAAGAGAATGAGCTTAAGTGGTTTATGTTACATCTCAATCCAAGAATCCTAAATTGTAGCACACAGTATTTTCCAAAGGACGTGATATTAGATGATTCCTAAAAGCCACTTGAATTATCACTATGTTCTTAAATCAGTCACCTCTTCCCTCAAACATAGGTTATCCTTTTTACCTAAAACTATAATGGTTATCATAATTTATAAATATGAATTCAAGTTTTTACTTTTTCTCTCATTAGTCATACTCTCATTCAGCTCTGGTGGTACAGTAGCTAAAGCATCTGTGATAGTTAAGGTTATATGTCAACTTTGCTGGACCTGGTAACTGGGCAGCTGGATATAGTTATTCCCCATGAGATTGGTAATCAGCTCCATGATAGAATTTACTGGAGCAGCTAAGTACCTGCCTTAGGGAAGTGATCTGCGTCTAGTATATAAGGAGATATTTTGAGAAAGTTCTCTGCAGCTTTTTGGCATGCTTGGACCCTTCATGTAGCTGTGTCTTCATTTACCTGCCTGCTGTTGTTTCCTACCGACCTTGGGACTGTCTCCGTACCTGAACTAGTGGTCTACCATGTTGTTTGGTATTATTGGAACTGTGCTGTTTTGTTTGTTGACATTGGGCTTATGAGGCTCAGCAGCCAGCAGCTTCACTCCAGTGAAGAGCTCTT
>NW_006921970.1:1271475-1274977 GCF_000298275.1 Orycteropus afer afer | reverse complement strand
CCTTCAACAAGATGGATTGATATGGTGGCTGCGATGATGGGCTCAAGTATAGCAGGGATTGTGGGGCTGGCGCGGGATCGGGCTGTGTTTCGTTCTGCTGTGCATGGGGTCGCTATGAGTTGGAAACGACTCGACGGCACTTAGCAACAACAACAACAACACACACACACACACTCAAAAAAATACTTCCTGAAAAATTAGTAAATCATTTAAAATGTATTTTATAGAAAATAAAGGAATGGATGTAACTAACTTGTCTTTAATATTGGTTTTCAACTTACATTACATAAAATGTATTTCCTTAAAGGATGCATAGAATTTTGAAACATAAAATCTTTTGGTTGTGACAAATCTGTAAAGAAATTATGACAAACAAAAATAACTTGAGCTGGAGCATCTATGAGCCCTTTTTGGTTTGAGTTGAAACTCATATTTTTAAGTTTTATATAATTATGGGTTGTATGTCTTAGCTTTGCTCTTTTAATAGCATTCCTTCTTTCTGGGTACCACTGGAACTTTTAAATTATTCTTTTCAAAGAACTCCTCATTCTGTTGCCACACTTTATGGGCAACCACTATAATTCCATAATGTGTCAAAATCTGTCACAGATCTGCTTCATTATTTGGTTAAACTTAGGGTAAAAAAGATTTTTTTCCTCCATCCAAAGACATTTTTTGTGAAGAAATTATATACAAATACACAACACAAAAGAAACTGAAAGAAAAAAGAAAATTGACATTTTGATTTGTGGACTCTCCCTCCAGTAGGTCTATCATTCATCTAGAAAAATATCACTATTGTCACTCTTCTCAGGCAGGGAGACTAATTGGTGCAGCTGTGGCAAAACACAGTATTTCTACAGGGAAAACTGGCTTGCAAAGAAATAGAAAAAGCTAAAGGACTTGCAGGTGCTCTGAATTGAGTCTAAAAGATGAGAGTGCATCTGATTAGAGAAAGCTGAAGATGTATAGATGTGTCTTTCTAAACATTGAATTACTAATATGCTTTTTTGTGTGAATGACAGTTATTCATTGAGCAAATATTTTTGACTTTGTATTCTGAACAAAGCAGTATGCTAGGCACTGTCCATAGTTTACAAAGCAAATAGAATTCTGCATGATGGAAAAGTCAATGAAGAATCAACATAGAAATGAACTCCCTCTCTGAGGTAATGTAGTGCTTTGTTTTGATTTTCCTTTTCAGAACACAACTTCCATCCAATTCATTCTAGAGACCATAAGGCGATAACATTTGCCAAGGTGCAGAGAGGTGAAATCATTTAGCCAAGGTCAGATCCCAGTGTTCTGATTTACAGTTCAGTGAAACATTAACTTTACCATACTTTTCAGTCAGCCGGTCAGATAAGAGCTCATGATCAGAGTGTTCTCTTATATCATTTTGGTGTTTTAATAAACTCACCTACTGCCATTGTGTCAATTCCAACTCATAGCAACCCTGTAGAACTGCCCCACAGAGTTTCCAATGGTATAAATTTTTATGCTAGCAGACTGCCTCATCTTTGTCCCCTAGAATGGCTGGTGGGGTCAAACCTCTGATCTTTTGGTTAGCAGCAAAGTATTTTAACCATTCCACCCCCAAAGCTTCTTTGGTGATTTTAATAAGAATTATTACTTATGACGTAAGGAAAATGGAATCTTGCTGTCCAATCTGGAGTCCAGGCGAGGAATGTGAGGATAAATCCAGTCCTTTCCTGCAATGCAAAGTGAAGTGGGGCCTTTTCCTACACACAAGAAAAAGTCTCAAACCTCACACCTCCTACTTCATGAAGTTACTTTCTCTACCACTCATTCTAGTGTTTTGGGGAAAATAATTGGTGTGGGGTCAGATGACTCATTATTTGAACAATCTTGCACAGATTTTTTTAAACCCTGGGGATTTTAATTTTCTGAGCATACTTGGGCTACTCTACAGAAGCATTTATTCTGTTATAGTTTCTTTCTTAGCTAGAAGTTCTTGATGACAGGATTTGTGTTTTATGTTTCTGTAAAAGCATAAAGCTTAGACTAGATTATAGCAAACATAACATGATAAATTACTCTCCTATCAAAGAATATGATGGGGATAAAAATATTCTCCTTATCTACCTCATGTAATTGCTATAAATATTAAATTACAGCACTGTAAAAACCTGTAAGACTTCAAAATTCTAAGATAAATGAGTATAACACTTGTGTTTATAATAATAAAGTTACTTACAATAATAATAAGTGTTACTTATTCATGCTGGCTTACCTTATTCTTAAAAAAAAAATGACAAAGGAGGTATTATTCTTATCACCATCTCCTTTTTATAGATGTGAAAACTGAGCCACAGAGAGGTGAACAAAAATCTCTGAAGGAACTTGACCAGTAGTTGTTGGAGTCAGGATTTGAACCAATGCAATCTAATACCAGAATCTGTGCTTTTAACCAATACCTTTCATTGTTATCAGGTTGATTAACATATTGCTTATAAATATTCTTTTAGATTTATATGTGAAAATATAAGATAACTGAAAAAGGGTGGAGTTAATAATAGAATGTGAATGACACATGTGGTGTTGAGATGTAGAAAGGCCATTGAACCATGAATAGGACACACCTGGGTTTAGGTCTTCATTCTATTATTCTGTTTCTGTATAATCTAGAAAATTTCATTGAATCTATGTGAAACTTTTTTTTTTAACCTCTGTAAATGAATGTGTGATATTAACTTATAGAATTAGCATGAGTGTTACAATACTGAAAATGGTATAAAATACCTAATAGTCCTGAAGTGGCCCTACTGGCACTAATAGTTAGGCACTTGGCTGTTAATTGGAAGACTGGAAGTTTGAACCCACCCAGAGGCTCCATGAAAGAAAGATCTGATAATCTGTTTCTATGAAGATTACAGCCAATAAAAAATTATGGGGCAGTATTACTCTGTCATATGACATCAGTATAAATTGATATTGTTGTTGTTGTTGTTATGTGCTGTCGAGTCAGACACGACTCATAGCGACCCCTCCTTGGGTTTCCGAGGCAGTATCACTACGGAAGTAGATTGCCCCATCTTCCTCCTGAGGAGTGGCTGGTGGGCTTGAACCATCAGCCTTCTGGTTAGCAGTCAAGTGCATTAGGCACTATGCTACCAGAGCTCCCATAAATTGAAATAGACTCCAGGAATTTATAGAATAGAATACCAACTGATGTGTTTCAACAAATGGAAGCAGCCTTAGAGGTACTCATTCATTATGTCAAGAAATTTGGAAGACAGCTACCTGCCCAGCTGACAGGAAGAGATCCATATCTGTGTCCATTCCAATGGAAGGTGACACAGCAGAATGTGAACATTATCGAAAAATACCATTAATGTCACATACAAGTAAAATTCTGCTGAAGATAATTCAAAATTTGTTGTAGCAGGATATTGACAGAGAACTTCCAGAAATGAAAGCTGGATTCATAAGAAGACATGAAATGAGGTATATTATTGCTGATTTCAGATGGATCTTGGCT
>NW_006921970.1:1269281-1270704 GCF_000298275.1 Orycteropus afer afer | reverse complement strand
AATAAATGGAGAAAAGATTGAAGTTGCCAAAGATTTTGTATTACTTGGATCCACAATCAACATTCATGGAAGCAGCCATCAAGAAATCAGATGTCGTATTGCACTGTAAAAATCTGCTGCACAAGAATTCTTTAAAGTGTTGAAGAGCAAAGACGTCACTTCGAAGACTAAGGTTCATCTAACACAACCTGCGGTGTGTTCAATTGTCTCATGTGTATGTGAAATCTGGGCAATGCATAGGAAGACTGAGGAAGAGTTGATGCTTTTGAGTTGTGGTGTTAAGGAAGAATACTGAAAGAATCATGGACTGCAAGAAGAATAAACAAACTTATCATGGAAGAAGTACAGCTGAATGTTCCTTGGAAGTGCGAATGGCCAGATTTCATCTCACCTACTTTGGTCATGTTGTCAGAAAGGACCATTCTCTGGAGAAGGATATCATGTTTGGTAAACTGAAGAGTCATTGAAAAAGGAGAAGACCCTCAACAAGATGAATTGACACAGTGGCTTCAATGATGGGCTCAAGTATAGAAAGGATTGTCAGGATGGTACATGACCAGGCAGTGTTTTGTACATAGGGTTGCTATTAGTCAGAGCAGAATCAATAGCCCCTAACAACAGCAATCGTAAATGAAATTTGGGATACAAGATTTAAATTTGATTTTAGACATGCTTGATTTGAGAAGGTTAGTGGACGTCCAAGTGGAAACACTGACAAAACCAGATGATCAAATAGATATTGGGGTATATGAATCTGGAGTTCCGAGGAATTAATCTGCCTAAAGTAAATATGAGAGTTATTGGCATATAAACCAAAAACCAAAATCACTGCCATCGAGTCGTATTGACTCATAAGGACCCCATCTTGGGTTTCCAAGGCGGTATCACTATGAAAGTAAATTGCCCAACCGTCCTTCCAAGGAGTGGCTGGAAGGTGTTGTTAAAATATGGAATGAAATCATCAAGGACAGTGGTCATTGACAAATAGAGAAGAGGACCATAGACTGAACACTGAAGTTAGGAGGATGAAGAGATATCAGCTACTTAGGATAAGAAAAATGATCTTTAAGATGGAAAAAAATAAAAACCTGAAAATTATGCAATCCTAGGAAACTAGGAACACATATTTTCCAAGGAAAAAGGACTTATCAAATGTGTCAAATAGATAAAATTAAGATAAAGATTGAGAATTAACTGTTGGATTCAATGATGTAGAGTTTACTGGTGACTTTGACAAGAATACTTTTAATGAAGTGGTAGTAGAAAGCTTGACTGTGTATATTTACTGTAGAATGGGTGGATAGCTATTATATAGAATATATATAGATTACTTTTCATTGAGTTTTACTTCCTTATTAAATGATTTGTACTCAGTGGCTACAATAATGGGCTTCTTGCTAGGATCGTGGAGCTGGCATAGGAC
>NW_006921970.1:1267201-1268606 GCF_000298275.1 Orycteropus afer afer | reverse complement strand
AATCCAAGCCTGCAGAGGATAACCCTCCCATAGACCCTTATCTCTCTGCAAGTGTCCTCTCACCATTACAGTCTTATCACTTTAATGAAGGAAGTGTCTCCTTGGGAACAATCAGCTGGTGAGTTCTCTAGTCTCACATAACACATCCATTCTAACAAGCCCACTGTTCTGAGCCTTCTGATCCTTTCCTCAATACTCAGCCAAATATATCTACTGCCCTCACCTTATTTATATGGGCTATTGTTGTTTTTAAGCCTCAAGGAGCATTCTAGCAGTATATAAGGGACAGCTTGAGGAATCCTTGACAGGGTATTAAAACCTGACATAAAGGATAGTGTCCCCAAATCACTAAACTCTTTTGATAGAGCTTTATATTCCATAAACCCTCACCACTGAGCACCTTTAAAATTCATTCCCAGACACATTTCCCTGATTCCTACTGGAACATATCAGCTGGGTCTTATATTTCCTTTTGATGATTAATTGATAACCTTTCATCCAAAGCAAAGACACTACCACCCCACTAGGCCATGTTGACACTTGAAACTATTTATTGAGAATTATTGGAGGTGGATTTAATGTGAGGAGGGAAAGATCATCCTGTCAGGCATCACCTGAAATGTAGTCACTGCATGATGTTCAGGCAAGGAGAAGTTTCTGTCTTCTAGGTCAGAGGAGCGGGTCATTTTTGCTGGCACATAGGATTTACAGAGATTTGGGGATTCTAGGTTCTCAAGCACATCTAATTAGAAGTTCCCAAACAAGGTCTCTGTGCCCTATTCTTTCTCTCTCAGGAGCTTGCACTTTTAACATAGGAGATTTGCCAAGGTAATGAATTCAGCCCTCTTTGCAACTATGTTATTTTCAAAAATTGGTTCTGGGCCTCATTTTCAACCTGATCTCTGGCTGCTGAGATGGGAGTCCTTTACATACTACCACCAAGGCCTCCAGCTTTCATACCATGTGCTTTATGATGGGTGGCTGATTTGGGCCTAGCATTTTCTTCCCTAAATGCATCAAACACACTTAAAACAACTAATCTCCTCCATTTTTCAGCTCCCTTGAAAAGTAGCATATTTAGGAGCACTCGTTTTATAAGGACTAGTCGGATGCCAGGAAACTCTAATAGGAAAGGAAGGAAGTGAAAAGAGAAGTGTCATAAAGCAAGAAAGATTTCAAAGCAGGTAACTGGGAGTTAATCCCATGGAACTCTGGAAGCTAATGTAAAACTCATGCCTCAGAATTTACCTGGAAGAGGGACAAGGAAATTGGGGAGTCTATAAATACACTCTCAGTAATCATTGATTCAGGACCACTTCTGATAGCATTAATTTTAGGCACTTACTGACTTCTTCACATGTGAAAGGGTAGAATTCAGCTACCAGAAAAAGACGTCAGGTGACGA
>NW_006921970.1:1231532-1242068 GCF_000298275.1 Orycteropus afer afer | reverse complement strand
TAGATATCAGGCCTTTCTTCCTCAGTGACTCTAACCACCAACCTTTAGCAGCTGAATGTAAATAAATTGCACCACTCAGGCATCTTTCTAGATAGATAGACAGACAGACAGACTTTTTTAGTTATGTAAGTATCTATATGAATACATTCATGCAATATAAAATAAAATGCACTGTAAGTTTATAATTATTTTTTACTTCTAACATATTTTTTATAAAATTAATGGATATTCAGCTATACTATTATTAGTTTTGTTTTCTAGCAGTTGTTTTAACTGTTTTGTTCTAAATCAAACAACATGTACTCTTTGTTGATTGGCTTATTTTGCAATTAACAATATTTCTTACAGATTGACGGATATTACCAACTATAGATCAACTTTATTCTTTTTACTTTTTACTTAACATACAAACTAATAAATGGGGAGCTCTGGTGACATAGTGTATAAGGTATTTCAATGCTAACCCGAAGGCTGTTGGTTCAAACCCACCAGCCACTCCTCAGAAAGATTTCCTTATATCCAATTTTTCTCTTTAACTAACAAGCTGCAATAAATATCCTTGCACAATGATAGGTGTCCAGAAAAATTTACAGTTATCTAGTTAGCTCCTGTTATAGTAACAAATAATCAAGTTTTTTTTTAAAAAATGTATGTTTTAACTATTGTAAGATAATAAAATCCAACTATTCAAGTTGCCCCGTAATGTATCAGACAGTGTTTCTCTGCTATTCATAAGGTTTTCCCTGGCCAATTCTTTGAGAAGTGAATGATCTCTTCCTTCTTCCTAGTCTGTCTCAGTCAGTAAGCTGAGTTGGAACTTGTGCACCATGTGCAACCTTGCTGCCATTTGAAACACCAGTGGCACAGCCTTAAGCCTCACAACAATGTGAAAGCCACCAAAATATGACAAACTGACAGACAAGTTCATCCCCCTCAGATGTTCAAAGCCTCTCCACCCTCCCCTTACCTGAATTCCACCTGGATCCTACCACTTTGTCTTCCCTGGCATTACCTCTCTTTCTTGCTTCTGGGGTGGGGACTGTCTCCTTCCCCTTACCTGGATCCTGCAGTTTGTGTTGTCCCATCCCCAGCACTCTCCTCTCTTTCCTGAGACATCAACTGCTCATATTTAAGTTCACCTTGAAGTTTAAGACAATTAAAACAAGTCCACAAGAGCCAAAATATGACCTTGATTGTATCCCTCCTGAATTTAGAGACCATCTAAAGAATAGATTTGATGCATTGAATACCAATGACTGAAAACCAGAAGAATTAAGGGATGACATCAAGAACATCATCCATGAAGAAAGCAAAAGGTCATTAAAAAGACAAGAAAGGAAGAAAAGACAAAAATGGATGTCAGAAGACACTCTGAAACTTGCCCTTGAATGGAGAGTAGCTAAAGCAAATGGAAGACATGACAAGATAAAAGTGCTGAACAGAAAATTTCAAAGAGCAACTCGAGAAGACAAAGCCAATTTCTATAATGAAATGTGCAGTGACCTGGAGTTAGAAAACCAAAAAGGAAGAACATGCTTGGCATTTCTCAAGCTGAAAGAATTGAGGAAAATAATTTAAGCCTTGGGTTTGTAATATTGAAAGATTCTATGGGCAAAACATTGAATGCTACAGGAAGCATCAAAATAAGATGGAAGGAATACACAGAGTCACTGTAGCAGAAAGAATTGGTCGGTCTTCATCCATTTCAGTAGGTGGCATATGACCAAGAACCAATGGTATTGAAGAAAGAAGTCAAAGGTGCACTGAAGGAATTGTTAAGGAACAAGGCTCCAGGAAATGATGGAATATGTTTCAACAAATGGATGCCCCACTTAAGCCACTCACTTGGTTATGCCAAAAGATTTGGAAGATAGCAACCCAGACAACTGACTGAGAGGGATCTATATTTGTACCCATTCCAAACAAAGGTGATCCCACAGAATGTGGAAATCATTAAACAATATCATTAATATCACATGCAAGTAAAATCTTACTGAAGATAATTCAAAAACTGTTGTAGCAATATATTGACAGAGAACTTCCAGAAATGCAAGCTGGATTTAAAAGAGAACATGGAATGAGGTATATCATTGCTGAAGTCAGATGGATCTTGACTGAAAGCAAATACCAGAAAGATTTTTACTTGTGTTTTATTGACTATGCAAAAGCATTTGATTGTGTGGATCATAACAAATTGTGAGAAGAATGGAAATTCCAGAACACTTAATTGTACTCATGAGGAACCTGTACATAGACTAGGAGGCTGTCATTTGAACAGAACAAGGGGACACTACATGGTTGAAAATCAAGAAGGGAGTCTGTCAGGGTTGTATCCTTTCACCTTATTTATTCAATCTATATGCTGAGCAAATAATCCAAGAAGCTGGACTATATAAACAAGAACATAGCATCAGGATTGGAGAAAGAATCATGAACAACCTGTGATATGCTCATGACACAAGTTTGCTTGGTGAAAGTGAGAATGACTTGAAGCACTTACTGATGAAGATTGAAGAATACAGTCTGCAGTATGGAATATATCTCAATATAAATTAAACAAAATACCTCAAGTCTGGACCTAAAAGCAGCATCATGATAAATGGAGAGAAGATTGAAGTTGTCAAAGACTTCACATTGCTTGGTTCTACACGACACCAATGGAAGCAGCAGTCAGGAGATCAGACAATGTATAGCACTGGGAAAATCAGCTGCAAAGTACCTCTTTCAAGTGCTGAAGAGCAAAACTGTCTTTTTGAAGACTGAGGTGCACTTGACACAAGCCATGATATTTTCAATCGCCTCATAGACATGTGAGAACTGGACAATGAATAAGGAAGACCAAAGAAAAATTGATGCTTTTGAATGGTGGTGCTGGCAATGAATGCTGAAAGTATCATGGACTGCTAAAAGAACTAACAAGTCTGTCCTGCAAGAAGTGCAGCCAGAATGCTCCTTGGAAGCACGAATGACCAGATTTCATCTCACCTACTTTGGTCATGTTATCAGAAAGGGCCATTCTCTGGAGAAGGGTGTCATGCTTGGTAAGGTGGAGGGTTGATGAAAGAGGGGAAGGCCCTCTATGAGATGAATTGACACAGTGGCTGCAGCGATGGGCTCTAGCATAGCAAGGATCGTGGAGCTGGCTCCGGACCGGGTTGTGTTTCGTTCTGCTGTGCAGAGTGTCGCTATGAGTCGGAGATGACTCGACAGTACCTAACAACAACAACATTCAAAAAGACCCATTAATATACATATAAGTCACCACCATATGACATTAATCATTTCCTCATTCCTTCTTCAGTCTCAGTATTGTCTTTTTTCTTACCATTTTCCATTCTGATTAATAATTATATACACCAAGTTCTTGTTTTTATTAATTCCTTTGGAAAAAACTTGGGGAAGTTTCTGAGACTCAGTTTAGTCAAATTCCTTGGTCCATGGGATGCTATCATCATAGATCCATGTGAGTCTATTCTCTTTTTATGTTTTAATTCATTATCATTTTTTTATTATTATTCTCCATCTTCACTCCTATTTAACTTCTACTTACAGCTCCTTCCAAGAAATATGTATTAATATATGTCTTTGGATTTATAAATATCGGTGCAAAATATATGTTGCTGTTTTTACATGTAGGTGCTTTAATTTACATAAAAGAGTGTAAAACATGTCATATTGGTTTCTACTTTTTTTATTAGGTATGCGTTTAAAGATCTATCATTGTTGCTACATGTATACCTACTTGGCTGCTTCTGACTGCTGTGTTGCATACATGATTAAGCAGCCCCCACATTTTACTTCCCTATTAGCCACCTAGGCAACCTTGAGTGCTGTTCTTCCATAAACACACTGTGATGAAAAGCCTTGTACATATCCTCTTGTGGACTCACATATGAGCTTCCTAGGGATATAGCCACAGGCATAAAATTGCTGTGTCACAGTATATACATATAATTAGTTTTGCTAACTACTTCCAAATTTCTCTCCAGAAAGCCATCATAGTTTATACTGCAGTGTCAAAGATTCTCATTTCCCCACTTTCTTATTAATACTACATTTATCTAACATTTTAATATTTTGCCAACCTCGTGGGAACAAAGAAAATCTCTGTTTTAATCTGTTTTCCTATGATTGCTAATGAATGTGTCTCTTTAGATTATTAGCCATTAGATTTTTTTTTTTCTGTAGAATTGACTAAGGAAAGTCTTCATAATTTTAAAAATATGCTTAATTTTTTTTTACTTGTGCCACAGCAACAATTTCTTATGTAACTTACACAATATTTTACTATTTTAAATATTATAAATATATATTTAATTAGCCATGCATTAGTTAATTTTTTCATTGATGCCTTTCAATGAATCTAAAATATTTCAATTTCACATTGTCAAACCTGTGTATACATGTTGTATAATTTATTATTTTTTAACTGTCACTTCCCCACTCCCTTAATGAGATTAAAAAAAAATATTCCACTACCTGCCTTCTTTTTGTATTGTTCACTATAAAGACTTTTACTTTTGCATTTTTAATTATCATTATACATTTGATATATGAAAATCCAGTTTCAGTTTTTCATAATAAACTAGCTTTCTCCTGACCATATATTGAATGCTTTATTTTTGTTCATAGTTATGATGCACGTCCATCATGTATTAAATTGCCATATACACATGGGTCTATTTCTGACTTCATTATTCTCTTTCAAAGTTTATTTTCTGTTCCTTCACCAATATTTCAGTTTTAATCATTGTGTCTTTTCAGTAGAGTCTGCTGTGAGTGACAAAGTGAAGAGGAATGGTATTATATTCATCACAAAAAAGAACATTTGGAGATCTATCCTGAAGTACAGTGTTGTCAGTGACAGGATAATATTCCATATTCCTATAAGGAAGACCAATTAATACAATTGTTATTCAAATATGCACACCAATCACTAATGCTAAAAAAGGAGAAATAGAAGATTTTTACTAACATTTACCATCTGAAATTGGTCAAATATGCAATTAACATGCATTGATAATTCCTGGTTATTGGAATGCAGAAGTTGGAAACAAAGAAGTTTCAGTAATTAGAAAACATTGCCTTGGTGATAGAAACTACTCTGGAGATCAAATGATAGGATTCTTTAAGACCAACAACAAATGCCTATTTTAAACAACATAAATGGCAACTATATACATGTACCTTGCCAGATGGAATATACAGGAATCAAATTGACTACGTCTGTGGCAAGGAGCTCTGGTGGTGCAGTGCCTAAGGCATTTGACTGCTAACCAGAAGGCTGGCGGTTCAAACCCACCAGCCACTCCTCGGAAGGAAGGTTGGGCATTCCTACTTCCATAGTGATATTGCCTCGGAAACCCAAGGAGGGGTCGTTATGAGTTGGGGCCGACTCGATGGCAAATAACAACAACAACAACAACGTCTGTGGCAAGAAACAGTGGAGAAGTTCAATACCATCAGTCAGAACAAGGCCTGTGGCCAACTGTGGAACATACTATTAATTACTCCCATGTAAGTTCAAGTTGAAACTAAACAAAATTAAATAAAACCCATGCAAAAATAAAAAATTAAATAAACCCATGCAAGTCAAAGTATGGCCTTGAGTTATCCCTTCTGAACTTAGAGACTATTTAAAGATTTGATACATTGAACACTAATGACAGATGATCAAACAAATTGTGAGATGGCACAAGGACATGATACATAAAGAAAGCAAATGGTCATTAAATAGACAGAAGAAAGAAAAGACCAGAATGGATGTCAGAAGAGACTCTGAAACTTGCTCTTGAATGTAGAGTAGGTAAAGGGAATGGTAAAAAATAGCTAAAAACAGAAAATTTCAAATGGTGCCTTGAAAAGAGAAACTAAAGTATTGTAATGCAATGTGCAAAGACCTGGAGTCAAAAGGGAAGAACACAGTCAGCACCTCTCAAGCTGAAAGAACTGAAGGTAAAAACTCAAGCCTTGAATTTTAATACTGAACAATTCTATGGGCAACATTTTGAACAATTCAGGAAGCATCAAAAGAAGATGGAAGAAATATACAGTCACTGTACCAAAAGAATTAGTTGACATTCATTTCATGAGGTAGCATGTGATCAAAAACTGATGATATTGAAAGAAGGAGCCCAAGCTTCTCTGAAGTCATTTGAGAAAAATAGTTCCAGGAACTGAGAGAACACTAGTTGATATTTTTCAACAAATGGATGTAAGTTGTGAATGCTCTCTTTTCTATGCCAAGAAATTTAGAAGATAGCTACCTAGCCAACCAACTGGAAGAAATTCATATTTGTGCTCATTCCAAAGAAACGTTATCCAAGAGAATGCATAAATTATCAAACAATATCACTAATATCACATGCATCTAAAGTTTTGTTCACTGTACCTCAAAAACAGGTTACAGCAGTATATCTATCACAAGGGAACTATTAGAAATTCAAGCTGGATTCAGAATAGGGCTGCCAATGAGGGATGATACCTTTTATGATGTAAGATGGATCTTGGCTGAAGAATACCAGAAAGATATGATTCCTTGAGATATGATGAGATATACCTGTGTATTATTGACTATGCAAAGCAGTCAACTATGTGGATCATAATAAATTATATACCGTAACAAAGAATGGGGACTCAAGAATACTTGACTGTGCTCATGAAGAACCTGTACATTGACCAAGAGACAGAACAAGAGGATACTTCATGGTTTGAAATCATGAAAAGTGTGCTGATAATCAGGATTATATCCTTTCACCACACTTTTTCAATCCATATGCTGAGCAAGTAATCTGAGAAATTGGACTATATGAAGAAGAATATGGTATCAGGATTGGAGAAAGACTCATTAACAACCTGTGATATGCAGATGACACAACATTGCTTGCTGAAAGTGAAGAAAATATGATTGATGCTGTTACCAATGAAGATCAAAGACTACAGCCTTCAGTACGGATTACACCTCAATACTATAAAAAAAAAAAAAAAAAAATCCTCACCATAAGACCAATAAGCACTATCATGATGAACAGAAACAATATTGAAGGTGTCAAGTATTTCAGTTTGCTTGGATCCACAGTCAACACCCATGGAAGCAGCAGTCAATTCATCAAACACATGACATACTGCATTAGGAAAATCTACTGGAAAAGACGTCTTCAAAATAATAAAAAGCAAAGATGTAATTTTGAGGACTAGGCTATATCTGACTCTAATCATGGTATCTTAAATAATTTCATATGCTGGATAATTAATAAGGAAGACTGAAGAAGAACTGATGATTCTGAATTATGGTGTTGGGGAAGAATATTTAATATACTATGGGCTACCAGAAACAAGCAAACATATCTTGGAATAAGTAGAGGAAAAATTCTCCTTAGAAATAAGGATGACAAGACTTTGTCTCACATACGTTGGTCATGTTATCAGGAAGATAAAGTCCCTGAAGAAGGACACCATGCCTAGTAAAATAGAAGATTAGCAGTAAAAGAGGAAGACCCTCAAAAGGATGGATTGACACAGTGGCTGTAATAATGGGTTCAAGCACAGCAGTGATTCTGAACATGGTGTAGAACCAGACAGTGTTTCAATCTGTTGTTCATAAGATTGCTATGAGTTAGGGCTAACTTAGAGACAACTCACAATAAAGACAGAATATATTTGAAAAATAATAAGAAGAATCAATCATACAGTATTTTTTTTTTTAATTGGATACTCAAAGTTAGGGGGGAAAGTCAGTTTAATATGTGTGCAATCTTACTTGTGAATATTGATGTGAATCCCTAAAATCTAGCAATTAGAAAAGAATTTATTTTATAAATGTGTGGATAATTTAACATAAAATATACCCATGTAATTCATAAGATTAATAGTTTAAGGAAAAACATAAAGGATAATCTCATTAGTGGTAGACACCATACATCTTATTTCCTCTTCCCACCCCATTGCTCAGTCTGTCTTAGTCTACTTTGTTCTGTGTTATTACTTTTTTTTTTTTTTTTAATTGTGATTTGGGTAGAAATGTACAGAGCAAATTCATTTCCATACAGCAGTTCACATACACTTTGTGTCATGACATTGACCACAATTTACCACAATGCAACAGCTCCCCTCCCACTTCCTCCCAACAGTTACCTCTTCCCTGTGTCCATGCCTCCATGCATTCCTGCCTCCTGAGCTGCCTCCCTGTGCATAAGCAGCCCTTCTTTCTCCCATGCTTGTTCTCTCCAAGGAGTGTACCTACCTCAGGTAAATGTTCAACTCATATGACTGTCCATTGTTTGGCTGGAAGCCACAGGCATGCATTCAATTCTAGACCTGAAGGGCAGCTAGGGGCACAGTCTCAGTGGTTCCACCAGGCCCCATTGGGCCAGCAAACCTGGTCCTCCCCCCCTCCTTTTTTTTTTCCAAATGATTTTGAGTTTTTTTCCACATTGTTCTCCCTGTCTATCCAGGATCTCCTACATAGATCCTCTTCCAAGTGGTTGACAGTAGTAGCCAGGCACCATCTAATTCTTCTGGTCTCATAATCATATAGATTGCAGATCAGGTGGTATACCAGTTGCTAGGACTACTTGCATCCATGAATTTTTGGTTTTCTTCATGCTTCTTGGCTCTGGATGAGGAGAGACCCATCATTGCATCTAGATGGCAGCTTGTAAGCTTTTAAGATCCAGTCGTTACTCACCAGAGTAGGACATGGAACAATGTTCTGAGTAATATGTTAGGCCAATTGAGCTTGATGTTCTCTAAAACTATGGTCCCAAGCCCACAGGTTCAACTACTTGGTCGCTCTGGGTAGCTGGCTGTGACTAAACATTGACTACAACCTTGTTCCTTGTCAGCCCCATTATACACCTGGGAATTCAGATCACACACATAAAGTTATAAGACCACTGTCTGCCAACCCTACACATGTTCTTGGGTGCACTCCCCACTTCGTAGACATACCTAATAGTTCAGCCTGTCCACCCATCTATCCACCCCTATACCCGTGTTTGTCTTCACTGACCATGTCGTACTGTATTTGCAAAAGGATTCATCTTTCTTGTCTGTACTGCCCACGTACCTCTCTATGTCTTTCTCTTCCTCAGTGCCACTATATTGATCACTCACATTTGGTACATTGCCTTTCTCTTCACCCAAATCAAAACTTATCTCTATCTATCTAACCATATTCTCTACCCTCTCCTCCCATCCCTGGTAACCAACAAAGGAAATGTCCTTCCATAGATAAACATTTCCTTGACTTTTACAATAACAGACTAATACAGTATTTGTCCTTTTGTGATTGACTTATTTCACTCAGCATAATGTCCTCCAAGTTCATCCTTGTTATATGGTGTTTTGCAGATTCTACATTATCCTTTAGGGTTGCATAGTATTCCATTGTGTGTATGTACCATAATTTGGATATCCATTCCTCACTTGGTGGACACCTAGGTTGTTTCCATCTTTTGGCTATTATAAATAGTGCTTTGATGAGCATGGGTGTGCATATGTCTGTTCTTGTCATGGCTCGCACTTTAGGATATATACCTAGTAATGGAATAGCTGTGTCAAATGGTATTTCTAATTCCAGTTTTCAAAGGAATCACCATACTGCTTTCCACAATGGTTATACCATTTTACAGTCCCACCAGCAGTGTATGAGAGTCCCAATCTTTCCACATTCTCACCATCATTTTTTATTTTCTGTGTCATTGAACTTTGCTACTAGTGCTAGAGAAAGATGGTATCTCATTGTTGTTTTGATTTGCATCTCTCTATAGGTAATGATTGTGAGCATTTCTTCATATATTTGTTGGCCACTTGAATGTTGTCCTTGCTGAAGTACCTATTCATGTTTTCTGCCCATTTTTAATTGGATTGTTTGTCTTTTTGTTATGGAGGTGTTGGAGTGTTCTATAAATTCTAGAGATAAGTTCCTTGTCAGATATGTCATTACCAAATATTTTTTCCCAATCTGTAGGTTCTCTTTTGACTTTTTTTGGAGAAATCTTTGGAAGCACATAAAAATTTAATTTTTAGAAGGTCCCAATCATCTGGTTTCTATTCTGCCATTTGTGCATTTTGAGTTATGCTTGAGAGTTTATTTATGCCATATATTAGGGCCCCTAAATTTGCCCCTAGTTTTTCCTTAAGGAACTCTATAGTTTTAGGTTTCACATTTAAGTCTTTGATCCATCTCGAGTTCGTTTTTGTGTATGGTGTGAAGTACAAATCTTGTTTCTTTTTTCTGCAAATGAATCTCCAGTTTTGCCAGCACCATTTATTAGACAATCATTTTCTTCCCCATTTAATGGATTTTAGCCCTTTGTCAAAGATCAGCTGACCATAGGTTGATGGATCTATTTCTGCGTTCTCAATTCTATTCCATTGGTCTATATATCTGTCATTAAACCAATACCAGGCAGTTTTAACTACGTGGCTGTATAGTAGGTTTTGAGATCTGGCAGTGTGAGACCTCTTACTTTGTTCTTCTTCTTCAATAGTGTTTTGCTTATCCGAGGTCTCTTTCCTTTCCATATAAAGTTA
>NW_006921970.1:1226185-1228189 GCF_000298275.1 Orycteropus afer afer | reverse complement strand
CTGGTAAAGCGCTGACTCTTTAGGTTGTCTCTAGCTGCTGGTTATGTGTTGATTTCTTTTGTCTTGGTTTTATGGTTTAATATTTTGAAAAGGTGAAGCTGGTGTATTTTATTTTATTATTGATTCAGGTATGTTGGGTCGCTCTGCTGTTTTCTTTGTGATGGTGGAATCACTGTGTGGAATGTGTATATGTGTTTCTGCTTGTCGTAAAGTGGGTTTAGAGTTCAAAGCATGAGGTTTTATGGTAATTGGCTGAATATGGTTTCTTCTATTAAATGAGTGAAGTTAATGGTGGAGAAAGGTGGGAGCAAAAGAAGGAAAGTTGGTGTTGCTATGGTCGGTTTCTAGGGCTTTGCGCAGGCTATTATTGATGAGGTGGTTATTTACAAAACCGTGGCTCAATCTCAGGAAAGATTCCTGATTTTGGGGATTCGCAACTTTCTGCCTGGTTCAGGCACACTCAAAGACCCTGCTTCCAAGTCCACTTAGCGCCAATGAGCCTATCCAAGGCAGAAGAGCTGATCCAAGGCAAATTCCTGGGACCACACTCAGCTGTGACTTTTTCTTTCTCCCCACCCCTTTCGCCCTTGGCTCTGGTGTAATCCTGCCAGACCACTAATGGCTCTGGAGTTTGTCTGTGATATCACCCACCTACAGCGCCAAAGATGCATGCAATTTCAGCTATGCTGGAGTTAGAGGAGTACCTGCTAGTAAACTATGTTCCCAATATCCATGACCAGATAATCACAGTGTCTCCCAGGCTGACCCAAACCCAATTGGTGACCTGCTGAGAGGGGAGGGAGCTCACCCTCCAGGCACAACAGTGAGTTCTCTGCTTGAGTTTCAGTGGTAGTGTGCATGCCTGCCTGCAGCCAGAAGACCCAAGTTACCAAAAAAATCAATTGCTGGAGGCAGGTTCCTGGGGCTGGCCTCTGGTATGTTGATATAGGTTGTCTTCTTTCTTGAGTCACGGGGATCTCAGGTGGCTGTCCTCACCCGCCAGTCAGTGACTGCTCCAGGGAAGTTTCCAATGGCCTCTTGGCTGCCTGTCTGTCCTCCACCAGGTAGCTATTTCTTAAATAATCTCCCTATGTCTTTCCTCTAATTCTGCTCTTCTGTGTTTGGTGCACTCTGATTCAGTGAGCTGTTCAGAACACCAAAATCACTAATTCAAACTGCTGTACCTAGTTTTTCAAGTGCTTAGATGGTAGAGGGATATAGCATGGTACTTACTGATGAGACTCCATTTTGAATCCCTCTGTTTCTGCATTATTTCTGCAACTACATGGCATTGAAGTATTCTAGTCTTAAATCCTTGTAACAGTTTTCTAACTATATTCAATTCCTTACCAATGTTATCCAGTCTAATATTTTTAAATGCCATTTAAACCAAGGACTCTTGAATGTGTATTTCCAGTCTGGATGAATCCTGTGAACTCTAGATTTTTCTATTCAACTGCTGACATTAACATCTCTATGTTGTTGTTGTTGTTGTTGTTATGTGCCGTCAAGTCGGACCTGACTCATAGCAACCCCTCCTTGGTTTTCCGAGACAGTATCACTATGTAAGTAGATTGCCCCATCTCCCTTCTGAGGAGTGGCTGGTGGGTTTGAACCACTAGCCTTCTGGTTAGCAGTCAAGTGCCTTAGGCACTACACTACCAGAACATCTCAATTGGGGTATAAAATAGATGTATCAGTTAACGTGAATCAAACCCCAGATACTCAACCCAAGAACACTTGTAGTTCCACAGCTTTTCCCATCTCAGGAATTGTCCACTTTCTTCTTCTAGCTTCTTAAGCATCATCCTTCACTCCTTGCTTTTTCTCTCACCCTATATTGGGTTTAAGCATAGGTATTGAAACAAGGTGGGCTTGTGCTTACTCACTGATCTGCACTGAACACTTTCCCTTGTTATCCTCCCGAGAGGGACCGGGTCTCTGGGAGCTAGGTAAGCACGGGCGGGCTTGTGCTTAGTCCCCGGGAGTGAAGTAAGCACGGGC
>NW_006921970.1:1219647-1221326 GCF_000298275.1 Orycteropus afer afer | reverse complement strand
GGCTGGCGCGGGATCGGGCAGTGTTTCGTTCTGCTGTGTATGGGGTCGCTATGAGTCGGAAACGACTCGACGGCACTTAACAACAACAACAACAATAATATTGACTTCATGAAAGAACCTTACAGCTCTCCTTTCAAAATATATAAAATATGACCACTTTTTACTCTACCAGGGCTATCAATGTTTTTCTGTGCCAATAATCTCTTACTTCAGTTATTGAAGCGTGAATATTCTTTCTGCTTTTGTCTACTTTCTTCAGGAGAGTTTCAGAAGAATTGAAATTTTTATTCAGGTGATTGAAAATTCATATGTAGCTATAAGAAATAATATAGAGAGTTCATTTGTACAATTATGGTCATATTTTACAAAATATAACCTCACAATTAGGTTATTGACATTGTTACAATCCACTAATTATTCCAATTTCCCTAGGTTTCCCACTACTTATTTGTGAGTGTGTGATATGTTTTATACAATTACACCACTTGTGTAGCATTGTATATCTACCATTACAAACAAGAATAAGAGAAGCTCCAACACAAGAATCACTCATGCTGTTCTTTTATAAACATATTCACTTCCTTCCCAATTCCCCACCTCCTTACATAACCCCTGATAAACATTAACCTGTCCTCCACTCCTAAAACATTGTCTGAAATATTATATAAAGGGAATCATACAGCATGTAACATTTTGGGATTGGATTTTTCACTCCAGAATGATGCCCTGGAGATTCATCCAAGTTATCAATAGTTCATTCTTTTGTATCACTGAGTAGAATATCATGGTATGGATGTACCAGAGCTTGTTAAACCATTCACATGTTCAAGGACATTTGGGATAATTTTATTTTTTTAGCTAATGAAACCTGCTATGAACAGGTGTTAGGGTGAACACAAGTTGTTTTTTGGTTTTTGTTTTCCTTTGGGATAAATAACGAAGATTACAACCATAGGTCATATGATAGCTTTATAACACACTGCCACACTGTTTACATAGTGGCTGTACCATTTTATATTACTACCAACAATGTATAAATGAACCAGTTTTTCCAAATCTGTTCCCTCTACATTCTGATAGCATATGGTCTTCTCACTTTTTAAGTTTTGTTTTTAATGCATTGTATTGAAATATAATTTAGGTACACAAAACAAAACGTGACATGGGTTGATGCATTTTTTTTTCTTTTGCAGTGTTCCCTCTCCTTCCCTCTCACCTCTGGTAACCAACAAAAAAGTTTCTTTCCATATATAAACCTTTCCTTGACTTTTTACAATAATGAACTAATACTCTATTTGTCCTTCTGTGATTGACTTATTTCACTCAGCATAATGTCCTCCAAGTTCATCCACGTTGTGCAGTGTTTTGTATATTTCATATAATTCTTTACTATTGCATAGTATTCCATTGTGTGTATGTACCATAGTTTGGTTATCCATACTTCTGTTGATGTGCATGTAGGTTCTTTCCATCTTTTTGCTATTGTAATTAGTGCTGTGATGAACATGGGGGTGCATATATCTGTTCTTGCCCTTGCTCTCATTTCTTTAGGATACACACCTAGTAATAGGATTGCTGGTGTTTTGGTTACCTAGTGCCACTCAGACAAAAATACACCACAAATGGGATGGCTTGGACAAACAGGAATTTATTTTTACAATTTGGAGTCTTTAAGTCCA
>NW_006921970.1:1210841-1219152 GCF_000298275.1 Orycteropus afer afer | reverse complement strand
TTTTCCACAGTGGTTGTATCATTTGACAGACCCACCAGCAGTGTACAAGAGTCCCAATCTCTCCACATCCATCTGTTGTTTTCTCTCTTGTTGAACTTTGTCATTAGTACTGGGGTGAGATAGTATCTCATTGCTGTTTGATTTTCATCTCTCTAATGGCTAATGAGGAGCTCTGGTAGCATAGTGCCTAAGGCACTTGACTGCTATCCAGAATGCTGGCAGTTCAAACCCACCAGCCACTCCTTAGAAGGAAGGTTGTGCAATCTACTTCCGTAATGATACTGCCTCAGAAACCCAATGGGGGGTTGTAATGTGTTGGGTAGACTCAATGGCAAACAACAACAACAACAATGGCTAATGATCATGAGCATTTCTTCATACATTTGTTGGCCACCTGAATATCCTCTTTGGTGAAGTGTCTATTCATGTCTTCTGCCCTTTTTTTAAATTAGATTATTAAACTTTTTGTTGTTGAGGTGTTGGAGTTTTCTGTAAATTTTAGAGGTAAGTCCCTTGTCAAATATGTAATTATCGACAACTATGAATTTGTTGCTATTATTTTATTATGTGCTTTTTTGGGTGTTGATTTCTTTGTTCCATATAATTTTCTATGTTGAGCTCATTTTGTTTATGAAACATGTTATCACTTCCTTCGTTGCTATTTGTTGTTGTTGTTGTTGTTATGTGCCGTCAAGTTGGACCTGACTCACAGTGACACTCCTTGGGTTTCTGAGGCAGTATCACTATGGAAGTAGATTACCCCACCTTCCTTCTGAGGTGTGGCTGGTGGGTTTGAACCGCCAGCCTTCTGGTTAGCAGTCAAGTGCCTTAGCCACTACACTACCAAAGCTCCTTAGTATTTGTTAAATATTTGTGCTAGTCCTCTTTTTTATTTTGATATGAAGATTCACCATTTTTCTTTGAAGTTATCCTGTGATTTATAATTTCCTTCCCAAATTTAGAACAGTCCATTCTATCTTGTAGTTGTCTTGACTTCCTTGCCATTTGCAAGTTGTATAACTACACAATTTTTTCCTTCTTTTTCTTTTGTCAACTGATGTCTCTCATTGCCTGTTTACAATCTTGTAGGGTTATTTAACTTTGGATACTTTTATAACTGGGTTGGTTTCTAGGTTATATCATCTTGTGTGTTAATGGTCAGTTGTTGTTTGCTATTGATGGTGCTGTCCAAAGGACTCCATTTAGCATCTCTTGTAAAGTTGGTCTGGTTTTAACAAATTTCCCTTACTGTCTGTTTATCTGGAAATGTCCTAATTTCATCATCATATTTGAGGGAGTATCTGGTAGTGTATTGCCTAAGACATTTGCCTGCTAACCAGAAGACTGGTGGTTCAAACCCACCAGCCACTCCTCAGAAGGCAGGTTGGGCAATCTACTTCCATAGTGATACTGCCTCGGAAACCCAAGGAGGGATCATTATGAGTCTGATCCAACTCTATGGCATTGAGGTTTTTATTTTTTCCTTTGCTGGATATATAATTCTTGGTTGGAAATATTTCTCTTTCAGGGTTTTATATATATCATCTCTTTGTCTTCTTGCCTGCATGGTGTTGGCCAAGATATCCAAGCTTAGTCTTGTTGGTTGCCTTTTGTAGGTAACTTTTTATTTTCCCTGGGCTGCATTTGGGATTCTTTCTTTGCCTTTGGTTTTGGTGAGTTTGATGATCATGTGTCTTGGTGATTTTCTTTTGGAGTCTATCCTGTTCAGGGTTTGTTGGACTTCCTGAATGGATGTATTCTCATCTTTCATGATACCAAGAAAATTCTCTTCCAACAATTTTTTTTATTTGTCTCATCTCGTTCTGGAATTCTGATTACATGTAGGTTATTCCTTTTGATGGTATTCACATAAACCTTAGGCTTTCTTCATTTTGTTTTGATCTCTTTTCTGATTGATCCCTTTCCAAAGAAATATTGAAGTATTTGCCTTCAATCTCACTAATTCTGTCTTCCATTGATTCAAGTCTACTCCTTTGCCCATTCAATATGCTATCTATTTCTGAAAATTTAGTATTAATCTTCTGGATTTCTGTCTGCAGATTTGGTATCATTTCTAATTTTTCAATTATTTTGTAATTTTGTTCTTGTATTATCCTTTGAAATTTTTCTAAGGTTTTTTTCTATGTTTTCCTCTATTTTGCAGTGTTTTCCTTGACCTGCCTCTCAATCCTTTAATGATAACTAAATATAATTCTTTTGGATTACTTATCAGAGAGTTCCAATGCTGCTCCTTCCTCAGGGATGTGTTCTGCATCAGCATCCTGCTCTCTCATTTCTACCACTTTATCTTGCTTCTTTGTGTGCACTGTGATACTCTGTTGTCTGCCAGGGATTGTGATGTTTTTGTGTTTATATTTAATTGGTGATTGTATGTTGGAGTGACTTGCACAAAATTTTTGTTTTGTTTGTATGTTATCTATGTAAGCAGGGTGCTATGCTCTTCTGTTCACTAGTTGGCAGCACATATACACTCACCACCTGTCCCCTTTCCCATTGTCTGCCTCCTGTATGTCCCTGGCATCCTTGGCATATGGAGCCTATTCTTAGGTCCCTGGAATCTGAATGAGAATGCTGTCACTTTAAATATGCAAAATGGCCACTGTTTGTAAACAATCAAAATGGTTGTGTCCTCCAGACAGCCGAAAGTTTTGAAGCTCAGATTGTCTCCCTCCTTGCTGTTTCGCTTCCTATTCATAGGCCACCAGCAAAGTCATCCCTGCAGCCCTTGGCAACCAGGGCTGATTGATTTAGGTCAATTCTCAGGTCCCAATACCACTTGGAAATACTCAGGCTGTTGATCCTGTCAGAGTAGCTAACAGTCCACTGCTCTGACCATTTCTATACTCACTGTTTCATTCAGGTTTTTCCACTAGTTGGTGCCTAATCTACTTCTGTATGTTTTCTGTCAAAGCTCAGGGCTCCAGGATTATCTTCTATATCTCTGTCAACTGGTTTCTCTTTAAGTTGTATGTTCATTATGGCAAATGATGTTGAACACCTTTTCATGTGTTTATTTCCCATCATATAATCTTTGGTGAAATATCTTTTCATGTTTTTGTTCATTTTCTAATTGGATTGTTTCAGTTTTTATTGAAAAAAAAAAAACTATTTTGAAAGTTCTCTATATACTAGGTTCTAGTCAGAATCAACTTGATGGCAGTGAGAGTTTGGGTTTTGGTTTCTTGAACACTTTGTTGTATATGTGCTTTGCAATATTTCCTTCAAGTCTGTAACCTGTCTTCATTATCTTTCATACAGGCTTGGATAGAAAAAAAATTTTCAGTTTTGATCAGGACCAATTTGTCTACTTTTCCTGTTTCTTAATTGGCTTTTGTTATTTTGTCTAACCCTCAATCCTAAATATTTTCTTTCATTTTTTTCTAGACATTTCATAGTTTTATATTACCTTAAGTTAGCTATCTATTTTAGGTTAATTTTTGTATATGGTGTAGGATTTAGGTTAAATTTATTTTTATTTTATTTTATCTCTGATGTGCAATTAATCCAGTACCACTTATTTAAAAGGCTATGCTCCCTACATTGAATTGCTTTTGCACTTTTACTCAAAATTATAAATACAAAAAAGGGATCAGGTTTGCTGGTCTGATAGATCCTGATGGAACCACTGAGAGTGTGGCCCTTAGCTGCCCTTCAGGTCTTGAATTGAACCCACTCCTGTGGCTTCCAGTCAAATTAAAGACAGGCATATGAGCTGAACATTTATACTAGATAGATTCACTTCTTGAAGAGAACAATTATGGGAGAATAGAAAGGCCATATATGCACAGGGAGACAGCTCAGGGACAGGAGTGAATGGGAAGGAAAGACACAGTAAAAAAGTAACTATGGGAAGGAAGTAAGAGGGGAGCTTTTGCATTGTGGAAAATTGTAGTCAATGTCATGAGACAAAGTGTATGTGAGCTGCTGTATGGAAAGTGAATTTGCTCTGTAAACTTTCACCCAAATCACAATACAAATTAAATAAATAAATAAATAAATAAAACAATTCCTGGTCTTTTTTATGTTTTCTATTGTCTATCTATTTCTGGTTCATTGATTTCTGCTCAAATATTTATTATTTCTTTTCTTCTGGTGACTGTAGGTTTTTCTTGTACTTTTTCTTATTCATGGAGATGTTGGTTTAAAGTGTTGATTTTGGCTCTTCTTTTTTGATGTGTGCATTTATTGTTATCAATTGGACTCTGATCACTACTTTGGCTGTGTTCCAAAGATTTTGGTATGTTGTGTTTTCATTCTCATTTGATTCAAGGAATTTTTTCATTTCATTTTATATTTCTTCTCTTACCCAGTCTTTCTTAAGGAGGGTGTTGTTCAGTTTCCATGAGTTTGATATTTTTCCATTGATCTTCCTATTGCTGATTTCTAATTTGATAGCACTGTGATCTGAGAAGATGCTTTGCAATATTTCCATGTTTTTAAATTGATTAAGGCTTGCTTTACGGCCTAACATATGTTCCATCATGGAGAATTTTCCATTTGCACTGGAAAAGAATGTATATTGTGCTGCTGTAGGGTTGAAGTGCTCTGTAGATGGCTAAAAGGTCAAGTTGGCGGATTGTATTGTTTAGCTCTTCTGCGTTTTTGTTGAGTTTCTTACCAGTTGTTCTATTTTTCATTGAAAGTGCTGTATTAAAGTCTCCCACTATGACTGTAGAGTCATCTACTTGACTTTTCAACTCTGATAAAGTCTGATTTATGTATTTGGTGTGCTTTCATTGGGTCCATAGATAGTATTATGGTTATATCTTCTTGCTTAATTGATCCTTTAATCATTATATAATGTCCTTTCTTGTCTCATATGGTGGGTTTTGTCTTTAACTCAATTTTATCAGAAATAAATATTGTAGCTCCTGCTCTTTTTTGGTTGCCATGTGCTTGCTATGTCTTTTTCCAACCTTTGATTTTTAGTCTATTTTTTTTGTCTCTAAGATGTGTCTCTTGTAGACAACATATTGATGGGTTTTGTTTTCATATCCAGTCTGCAACTCTCCATCTCTTGACTGTTGCATTTAATCCATTAACATTCAGTGTAATTATCAACAAGTATGAATTGGTTGTTGTCATTTTGTTATGTGTTTTTTCATGGTGTTCCTGGATTCTTTGTTCCATAAAATTTTCTGTGCTGAGCTTACTATGTTTATGGATTGTATTATCATTTCCTTCATTGCTGTTGTTTTAGGATTTGCTAAATATTTGTGCTCATCCTTTTTGTTATTGTGATATGAAGGTTTATCATTTTTCTTTGAGGTTACCCTGTGATTTATAATTTTCTCCTCAAGTTTAGAACAGTCCATTCTATCTTGCAACTCTCTTGACTTCCTCACCAATTAGAAGTTCTGTAACTACACAGCATTTTCCCTCTTTCTGGTTTGTAATTGTCCTCATTTGCCAATCAATGTCTCTGGCTCCCTGTTTACAATCTTGTGAGCTTATTTTACTTTGGATACTTCCACAGCTGTGCTGGTTTCTGGGTTATGTCTTCTTCTGTATTAATGGTCGGTTGTTGTTTGCTATTATTGGTTCTCTGTTCAAAGGACTCCCTATAGTATCTCTTGTAAGTGTGGTCTGGTTTTAACCAATTCCCTTAATTTCTGCTTATCTAGAAATCTCCTAAGTTCACCATCATATTTGAAGGACAATTTTGCCAGGTATAAAATTCTTGGTTGGAAATTTCAGTCTTTCAAGGTTTTATGTGTACCATCTAATTGCTTTCTCACTTGCATGGGTTCTGCTGAGAAATTAGAGCTTATTCTTATTGGTTGGCCTTTGTAATAACTTTTCATTTTTCCCATGCTGCTTTCAGGATTCTTTCTTTGTCTTCAGTTTTGATGAGTTTGATAATGACATGTCTTGGTGATTTTCTCTCCTGTTTAGGGTTCATTGGACTTCTTGAATGAATATATTCTCATCTTTCATCATATCACGGAAGTTCTCCTTCAACAAATCTTGGACAATTTTCTCAGTGGTTGTCTTTTTCTCTTCCTGTTCTGGATTCCAATTACACATAGGTTATTCCTTTTGATGGTATCCCACATGTACCTTAGGCTTTCTTCATTTTGTTTTGATCTTTTTTCTGATTGATCTCTTTCCAAAGAAGTATTCAGACAGTTGTCTTCAATTTCATTAATTCTGTCTTCCATTGATTCATTTCTACTCCTTACCCTTTCAATGTGTTATCTATTTCTGGAAATTTAGTATCAATCTTCTGGATTTCTATCTGCAGATTTTGAATCATTTCTCATTTTCCATTTATTTTGTCATTTTGTTTTTGTATTTTCTTCTGAAATTATTCTAAGTTTTTTTCTGAGTTTTCCTTAATTTGTCAGTGTTTTCCTTGACCTACCTCTCAATCCTTTGAAGATACCTAAATATAATTCTTTTGAGTTCATTATCAGGAAGTTCCAATCCTGCTTCTTCCTCAGGGATGTGTTCTGGGTCTGTATCCTGCTCTCTTGTTTCTAGCACTTTACCTTGCATCTTTGTGTGGACTCTGATGATCTGTTATCTCTGAGACATTGTGATATTTCTATTTAGACCTCTGTTAAGTATTTGTAAAGAGCAGCTAAGGGTGAGTCAGGCTCTTCTTGGTGGTTGTTTATTGTTGGCCTGTTGGTGAAGAAAGCAGTGTTGGCTCTCACTCAGTATATGGAGCTGCAGGAGTTGTGAGTGTAGTTGCATCAAGTGGGTACTGTTGCTGTATCCCACTCAAATAAGAACAACAATCAAAAAGTCATCAAAAACATAAAAGCAAGCATACAAAAGCACACCACACAAACACACAGAAACAATCATCATAAAATATATATATATATATATATATATATATATATATATATGGGGAGAGGGCAATAAAAGAAAAAAGGTAGAGTAGGGGGAAAATGAAGTTAAAAAATGGGAAAAATGCAAAAAGAAAAATAAGGAATGGCATTAACCACAAGAAAGAAAAAAAAATGGGAACCAGGAACAGGAAAGAGAGAAAAACTGAAAACTAAAACCTAGGAAGGGAAAAATAAAGAACAATAATAAAAAGGACAAAATTATAATAATAATAATTTTAAAACAGACAAAAACAAACTGAAAAAAAAGGAAAAACGTCTGTGCAGTTGGGGCAAAGCAGTGCACCCAGGCTCAATCCGAGCACACAGACCAAGATGGAATTCCTGCCGGCCCAGAAGGTGGGTGAGAGTGAAGGATAACCAATCCTCCAATCACCAAGATGTCATGGGTTCTAAGAGTAACGAGGAGAATATCGTACCTTTCCAGTTATTCGTGTCCTGAAGATCCTTGTGGTTCCCGGAAAGTGGAATCTATTCTTAAGTCCCTAGAATCTGGGAGAATGCTGTCACTTTAAACACCTAAAATAGTTGAATCACTTGCAAACATTCAAAATGGCTGCACTATCCATACAGGCAAAAGTCCACAGTTTGGTGGTCTCCCTCTTTGCTGCTTCCCCCTTTATTCACCAGCCACCAGTGCAGTCGTCCATGCATCCCTTAGCTAGCAGGGCCAACCCTTAGGTTAAATCTTAGGTCCCAACACCACCCAGTAACATCCAATTTGTTCATTCCATAAGTCAGGATCACTTACAGACCACAGCTCCGTATGTCTCTCTTTTTTCTGTGTTTTCATGTAGGTTCTTCTATTACTTGGAGTTTAGTCCACTCCTATATCCATCCTTTCAAACGTCAGGGTTCCAGGATTATCTTCTGTATCTGTGTTAATTGGTTCCCCTTTTCTTTGTTGAAGAGGGTCTGTGTGGTTTGTCTGCCTATTCTGCCACCTTACCATAACTCTATTTCTCTTCTATTCTTGAAAGATAGCTTCATCAGATATAGAATTTGAGGTGACAGTTCTTTTCTTCAGCATATCATATGAAAAATATTTTGCCAATTCTTTCTTGACTTCGTGCTTTCAGATAAGAAATCTGCTGTCATTTAAATTTGTGTTCTTCAATAAGTGGTTAGGTTTTTCTTTTCAACTGCACCTTACAGTTTTAATTTGTGTTTAGTTTTCAGAAGTTTGACTAAGATATGTCTTGGTGTTAATTTCTTTGGATTAATCCTATTTGAGACTCATTCTGCTTCATTTGCTTCTGTAGATTTATGAATTTCATCAAATTTAGAAATTTTTCAGTATTACATCTTTAAATGTTCTTTCAGAGTATGAAGGGATGGACACTGGGAGGAGGTAACTTTGGCGAGGAAGTGGGAGGGGAGCTGCTGCATTGTAAATTTTGGTCAATGACATGAGACAAAGTATATGTGAACTG
>NW_006921970.1:1202612-1205571 GCF_000298275.1 Orycteropus afer afer | reverse complement strand
ACGCAAATTCTTCTGCTAGTTGGGGTTTAGTCCAAATCTGCATCCTTTCCTTCAAGGCTCAGGGGTCCAAGATTATCTTCTGTGTCTGTGTTAATTGGTTTCCCTTTTCTTTGTTGAAGAGGGTCTGTGCAATCCTTCTGCCTAGTCCGCCATCTTGCCCCGCCTCTCGATTTCTTTCTCTTATATAACTTTTTTTTTGTTGTTATTTTTTTTTTTCATTTGTTTCTAGAAAATTTGTGATTACAGAACCATTCTTTGTGAAAACTGCTTTAAGCTCCTTTTCTTTACTTCAGATTCAAACTCCTTTCTAACTTCAGATTCTTCTCATGTTGACTTCATTTGATCATCTTCTACTTTTTACTTAAATTTTAATATTTTTATTCTGTTATGTTAGGATACTCTGGGTTCTGTTTAAATCTTTTTCTAGGAGGGAGTCATCCTGTTTCATATTAGCATGCAGATCTTGGTCTACAGTGTTTCCTATAGCAGTTTAACTTTCACAATCTATATGGTGTCACTTTGCTCTGCTTGGTTTATCTGCTGTCTCTAGTGCTCCCATTGGTCTCCGCTGGTGCTGATTGAGTAGAAGAATATGTTTCCCAGGGCAGGATGCCAGATGTCTCTTAGTGGTGGAAGGGGTTGGTAGAATGCCTGTCAGTATTATCCTGACTAGTTTAGTGGCTCTGGAGAATTTCATAACTGCAGGGACAGTGAGTCTATCTGGACTAATTATCTTGAGTAATTGTTTATTTTTGCCTATTCTATGTACCTAGCCAGGTGTCTCTGATTTGGTGTGTGTGTCACAGGTCCAGGGGGATTCTCAGGCCTACAGGAACAAAGATATTTTCAGAACCAGACTATTTTCTAGGACTGGGTAACTTTTAACATTTTGTCTGTCTACTCTAGTATCTCTGCACAGTAAAGGAGAGTATTGGACCTGAGGGAATAAGAGGTCTTCCTGGATTGGTACAATAACTGTGATTTCTTCCTTTATTCCAATTCTATTTTCCTATCTTTCAGTCTCTGGATTGCAGAGGATCTCAGGTTTGACTGGGAAGGAAAATTTTTCTACCTTGCCAGGGTAGTAGGGTTCACATGATGTTTCATACAGACTTCCTTTCTATTCCTGGAGGAAAGGGCCTTATTGGGTGATTTCTTTGCTAGGTTGGGGGAAGCAAACTGAGGATTTGGCTCCCTTTATTTTCTTGGGGATGAGGGAAGCAAAACACCAATTCTTTGTGCTGTCCTTCCACTCTTGGTGTCCCAAACCAGCTTTCCTCTTCCTTATCGCTTTGCAGAGTTCTTCAATGACTGCTTCTTGTGCCATTTCCAGGGTTTATAGATCCATTTACCAGGGAGAACCTGGAGAAATGGATCTTTCTCACCTTATCTGGACCAGAAATCCTAAATCAAGTAATTTTTCTAAAATTTAATATTTGTGTGTTAGGCTGGGTTCTCCAGAGAAGTGAAACCATTAAAGCTTATATATATAGAGAGAGAAATTTATCTTAGGGAAATGGCTCACACACATGGAAGCTGGCAAGTCCCAAGTTCTTGGATCAAATGTCAAGCTGGAGACTTTTCCTAACTCATGCAGCTGTAGAGGCTGACAAGCTCAAGGTTCACAGGCAGTATATCAACCGCTGACTGAGGCAGATGATGAATCCAAGATCACCAGGCAGAATGGTGGATTGCTTGCTCATGTACAGTTGTAAGCAGCAGAATAGAATCCAGGTCCACAGAAGAGAGTCTCATTTTCCCAGGATGTCCATAAATATATTGGATGCAGGCCACACCCCTCGGGAAACTCTCTTTCAATGGATTGGCTGCTCAGAACACATACATCAGATCTCATCATAGGAATAACCCACATCACAGCTGCTTAAACCACTTCAAGTTCAATACATTCAGTATTTTGTCCCCTGGGCTCTCCATTTCTGGATCTATTTTGTGTGTTAATGTTGTCACATCATGCCATGGATTAGCAGGGCCCTCTTTACTAATGGAGACAGAGTCACTAGTGCCTTTACAATTAATTAGATTAGAGAACCAGAACATAATTGGTGTGAATTGATTAAGGAAACCCATCCTTATGATTTTGTCTCCCATGTTCTATTTATTAATAGATGTTTACAGCTGTTTCTTCCCATTTTGATTTGTGCCTCTCCAAAAATTGAAGCTTTACCCCAAAGCTTTACTCTATCTACATCATTAAGGTCAACTCTACTCTGAGGAGGCAGCTCTTCCCCAGTATTATTTTGAGTGCTTTCTGACCTGAGGGCCTTATCTTCCAGCACTATATTGGATAATGTTTCAGGGATTTTCACAATGTTTTCCAGTAATATATCAGACAGTGTTTCACTGCTATTGTCCATTTGGTATATTTGCCCTGTACCAAATGTGTTAGGCTGGGTTCTCTAGAGAAGCAAAACCAGTAAAGATTATATATACATATAGAGAAAGAGAAATTTATCTTAGGAAAATGGCTCACACACTTATAGAAACTGGCAAGTCCCAAGTTCCTGGATCAAACATCAGACTGGAAGCTTTTCCTGACTCATGCAGCTTCAGGGTCTGACGAGCTCAAGGTTGGCAGGCAGTCTACCATCTGTCAACTCTGACAGATGATGAATCCAAGATCACCAAGAAGAATGGTGTACTGTTGCTCAGGGACAATTGTAGGCAGCATGACAGGATCCAGATCCACAGAGGAGTCTCTCATTTTCTCAGGATGTCCATATATATATTGGAAGCAAGAAACACCACTAGGGAAACTTTCTTTCAACAAATTGGCTCTTTAAAACATATACATCAGATCTCATCATGGGAATAACCACATCACAACTGCTTAAACCACCCAGAATCATGGTCTAGCCAAGTTGAAACACAACAACTATCACAATTTGCTATAAGCTGTCTACTCAAAAATTTCCAATCATGTCCCATATTAATCACAGAC
>NW_006921970.1:1200504-1202327 GCF_000298275.1 Orycteropus afer afer | reverse complement strand
TTGTGAATAGCCTTGAAACATTATCCAATATAGTGCCAGAAGATAAGCCCCTCAGGTTGGAAAGCACTCAAAATAATACTGGAAAGAACTGCTTGCTCAGAGTAGAGTCGACCTTAATGATGTAGATGGAGTAAAGCTTTCGGGTAAAAGTTCATTTGTTGATGAGACACAAATCAAAATGGGAAGAAATAGCTGCAAACATCCATTAATAATTAGATCATGGAGATTTCAAAATGGAGTCTCATCAGTGATCACCAAGCTATTTCCCTCTAGCATCTTAGTGCTTGAAAAACTAGGGACAGTAGTTTGAATTAGGGATTCTGGTGCTCTGAACAGCTCACTGAATCAGAGTGTATCAAATTCAGAGGGGTAGAATTGGAAGGGAGACAGGGACAGGTGGGGAAAAAAATAACAGGATTGGGGGATCTATCCTGTGGAGCACCAGCAGGCAGCTGAGAAAGGTCATCAGAGACTTTTGTGGGAGTGCACCACCCAGGAGGTAAGAAAAGCCATCCAAGACCCCTCTGGCTTAAGGAGGAAGACACCCCACACCAGTATACCAGTCACCACACCAGAATACCAACGACCATACCAGCATATCAGCAATCAGCCCAAGAATCTACCTACAGCACATGATTTTATCAGTAACTTGGGTCGGCTAGGTGCAAATGGGCACATCCAGCACCAATGAAACCTGAGTAGAGAGTCCATTGGTTCTGCAGGAGGGCAGGCCCAGGGAAGTGACCCTGTAGCAGGTCACTGATCAGGCTTGGGTCAGTTTAGTGTCACTGAGATGCCTGTGCTTGACTTTATCAGTGATATTGGGACCACAGATTACTAGCAGGCACTTGCCTGACTCTAGTGCCACTGAAACCGAGCAAATCTTTGGCACTGCAAATGAGCTGACCCATAAAGGAGCTCTCGTGGTTGATTGTGGTTGGGGCTGGTTGGGTCAGTGCAGCGGGTGGGCATTGCCAGGGAGAGGAGCCCCTGTGGCAAATCATGGAGCTGGGCAGTTGTCGTGGGTTGGCTTTTGGCACTGAGAGGCCTTGGGAGTGGGGTTTTGGTGTGTGTCTGAGCCTGGTGGAAGGTGCAACCCCCTAACTATTGGAGTCACAGCTGAAACTGAGCTGTGGGCCTATGAATACAGTACAATGCCATCATTAGCAGCCCATTCAAAGCCCTATAAAGGACCCTACCAACAGGGAATTTCCCTTCTCTAGATCTTCTGCTCCCACCTTCTCCACTAATAACTTCACTTATACAATAAAACAAACCACATTCAGCCACCATAATACCTCCCAGTCCAAACTCTAAACCCTCTTTATGACAAACAGAAACCCACATCCACATTCCACACAGTGATCTACCATCACAAAGAAAACTGCAGAGCAATCCAGCATACCTGAATTAATAACTGAAAGAAAAATAAAATAAAATACACCAGCTTCACCTTTTCAAAATATTAAAATAAAGCAAGACAAAACAAATCAATACATAACCAACAGTTAAAGACAACCCCAAAATGTCTAAAAACCACAGGCAACCAAATAAAACAAACAAACAAAAAAAAAACAGGACAAGGCATTAGAAGCAGAACCACAAACAATAGTCTCATTAAACATGGAGTAGAAACACAAAAGAGTAGGTTAGAACTGGCTGAAGAACACATATCCAACTCAAAGACAAATCCCTGGACACCAACCTGTGTGAAGAAAAATCAGAACACAGATTTAAGAGAAATGAAGAGAACCCAAGAATTATATGGGATGATATGCAAAGAAACAACATGTGACTGATTGGAAGTCCAGAACAAGAAGAGG
>NW_006921970.1:1199131-1199764 GCF_000298275.1 Orycteropus afer afer | reverse complement strand
CAAATCCAGAAGGAAGGAAAACATATGGGTCTAATAAGCACAAAACCAACAATAAAGAAGAAAAGGGAGAAAGCATTAGCCAACAAACCAAACTCAGCACAGAAAAGTACATGGACGAAGGAAACACCAACAACACAACAAAAAACACATAGAATGACAGCACTCAATTCATACCTATCACTAATTACACTCAATGTGAATGGACTAAATGCACCTATCAAGAGAAAAGAGTGGAAGACTGGATAAGAAAATAAGATCTATCAATATTCTGCCTACAAGAGATCCACCATAGACACAAAGATAAAAAACAAGTTAAGAGTTAAGGGATGGAAAAAAATATACAAAGCCAATGGAAAACAAAAAGAGCAGGAGTGACAATATTAATTTTGGACAAAATAGACATTAAGATGGAAAACATCACAAGAGACAAAGAAGGACATTATATGATGCTGAAAGGGTCAGTTGACAAAGAAGATGTTACAATAATTTATGCACCCAATGAAAGTGCTCCAAAATGCATGAAGCAAATATTAACTGAATTTAAAGGGATAATAGACAACTCTACAATAGTAGTAGGAGACTTTAACACACAACTTTCAAAGAGGGACAGGTCAACTAGAAAAAAACTCCACA
>NW_006921970.1:1189911-1198324 GCF_000298275.1 Orycteropus afer afer | reverse complement strand
CAACAGATTTGAGAACCTAGAAGAGAAGGGCAAGTTTCTAGAATCACAAGACCTATCTAAACTATCCCACTCAGAGATAGAAAACTTGAACAGACCTATAACAAAAGAAGAAATTGAGCAGGTAATAAAAAAAAAAAAAACTTCCCACAAAGAAAAGTCCTGGCCCTTGTGGCTTCACTGGAGAATTTTATCAATTATTAAGAGAAGAGTTGCCACCTATGTTACTCAAGCTATTTCAGAGCATTAGAAAAAAGATTGAATACTCCCAAACTCATTTTATGAAGCAAGCATAACATTAATATCAAAACCAAGGAAAAACACCACTAGAAAGGAAAAATCCTAGCCAACAGAATCCAACAAAATATCAAAAAATTAATACACTTGGACCAAGTGGGATTCATACCAGGTTTACAAGGGTGGTTCAATATCAGAAAAACCATCAATGTAATCTACCACATAAACAAGGCAAAAGAAAAGAACTATATGATATATCAATTGATGCAGAGAAAGCATTTGATAAAACCCATCATCCATTCCAGTTCAGAACTCTCAGTAAAATAGGGATAGAAGGAAAATTCCTCAACATAATAAAGGGTATATATGCAAAGCCAACGGCCAACATCATTATTACTGAAGAAAGACTCAAGGGATTCACCTTATGAATGGGAACCAGACAGGGATGCCCTCTATCACCACTTCTATTTAACATTGTTTTGGAAGTCTTGGCCAGGGCTATAAGACAAGAAAGAGAAATAAAAGGCATACAAATTGGCAAAGAGGAACTAAAACTGTCTCTATTTGCAGATGATATGATCCTGTACATAGAAAATCCAAGGGACTCAATAAAAAAAACTGGAACTAACAGAGAGGTTCAACAAAGTGGCAGGATACAAGGTCAACATACAAAACTCAGTTGGATTCCTCTACACCAACAAAGAGTCCTCTGATAAAGAAATAAGGGAAACAATACCATTTACAATAATTACTAAAAAGATAAAATATCTAGGACTAAACCTCACCAGAGACACAAAAGACATAAACAGAGAAAACATAAAACACTGCTAAAAGAGACAACAAGGGTGCTACATGAATGGGAGAACCTACCTTGTTCATGGAGAGGCAGACTGAACATTGTGAAAATGTCAATACTACCTAAAGCAATTTATGCATTTAATGCAATCCCAATCCAGATTCCAACAAAATTTTTTAAGGATATGGAAAAATCAATTACTGGTTTCATATGGAAAGGAAAGAGACTTCGGATATGCAGAGCACTTCTCAAGAAGAAACACAAAGTGGAAGGTCTCACACTCCCAGACCTTAAGAACTATTATACAACCACAGCAATCAAAACAGCATGGTATACAATAATAGACAGATAGACCAATGGAACAGAATTGAAAATCCAGATATAGACCCATCCATCAATGGAAAACTGATCTTTGATAAAGGTCCAAAACCCATTAAATGGGGGAAGAGACAGCCTCTTTAACAAATAGCGCTGGCAAAACTGGATATCCACCTGCAGAAAAATGAAACAAGACCCATACCTCCCCCCATATACAAAACCAAACTCAAGCTGGATCAAAGACTTAAATTAAAACCCAAAACGATAAAATTCATTAAAGAAAAAATAGGGGCAAATCCGGGATCCCTAATTTATGGCATAAATAGACTATCAAGCATAACCCAGAATGTGCAGGAGATAGAAAAGAAGCTAGATGACTGGGACCTTTTAAAAATTAAATCCTTATGCACATCCAAAGACTTCGTCAAAAGGGTAAAAAGAAAATGTACAGATTGGGAGAAAATATTTGCCTATGACATGTCTGACAGAGGACTTATCTCCAAAATCTATAGAAAACTTCAACACCTCAACACCAAAAAGACAAATAACTCAATTCACAAATGGGCAAAAGACTTGAACAGACACTTCACCAGAGAAGATATACACACAGCCAACAAACACATGAGAAATTGCTCATGATCATTATCATTGTTGTTGTTATGTGCCGTGGAGTCAGACCCGACACACAGGGACTCCTCCTTGGGTTTCCAAGGCAGTAGCACTAAGGAAGTAGATTGCCCAACCTTCCTTCTGAGGAGTGGCTGGGAGATTTGAACCGCCAGCCATCTGGTTAGCAGTCAAGTGCCTTAGGCACTACCAGAGCTACAGTACTACACTACCAGAGCTCCCATCATTATCATTAGAGAGATGCAAATCAAAACAATGAGATATCATCTCACCCCAGCAATAATAGCAAAGTTCAACAGGTTAGAAAATAACAAATGCTGGTGAGGTGGCGGAGAGATTGGTACTCTTGTGCACTCCTGGTGGGATTGTAAAATGGTAGAATCATTTTGGCAAATGGTATGGCATTTCCTTAAAAAACTGAAAATGTAAGTACCAATTGATGCAGCAATTCCATTACTAGGAATATATCCTAAAGAGGTGAGAGATAGCACATGGACAGACATATGTACACTTATGTTCATCACAGCACAATTCACTAAAGCAAAGAGATAGAAACAACCTAAATCCCCATCAACAGATGAGTGGATAACCAAATTATGGTACATGCACACAGTGGAATACTATGCCACATTAAGAACAATGAGGGATACGGGAATCATCTCACAACGTGGAAGAACCTGGAGGACATTACACTGAGTGAAATAAGTCAATCGCAGAAAGACAAGTACTGTATGAGCCCATTACTGTAAAAAGGCAAAGAAGTGTGAGCTTGGGAAAGGGAACTCACTTTGTAGGTTACTGGGATGGAGAAGGAAGGGGAGGGATTAATTTCAGGATAGTTGGGGCCCACACGCTGACATGGGTACAGGGAGGAATATATGGAAAGGATCTGTGACAACTATGATAATATTAGGAAATGGGAGGACAACAAATTGTGCACATAAGAGATAGATGACAGATGCTAATACCAACCAATGTGTCCACAATACTTCATTGCCATTAATACCAAACACCAGGCTACAGATATACACATAAACACTTGAGACGATCAGATGGGGGACAGTGAACAAAAGTTTACTCTAGACCAAGGATAGATTCAGCTGAAACTAATCTTGCACAGACACCAGTGATACAAAATACCTGCAATCCTTACAGAAAAAAATAGAAGACAGATACAGAGTAATCCCTCACAGAAAACCAGACACTATGGGAGAGATATCCAATAGATCTGTCTACACCAGACTCAATTGGCATAAAAAAATACATAAAAGCCTTGTTCTGCATCCTACATTGGTGAGTAGTGACTGGGGTCTTAAAAGCTTTCAAGCAGCCATCTAAGATGAAGCTAACGGTCTGCTAGTGCTGGAAGCAAAGAAGAGTGCAAAAAAACAAGGGCATCTGGAAGCAATCAGCCCTAGGACACAATGGCCCTGGAGACTAGAACTAGATGGTGTCTGGCTTCCAATTTCAACCACTCAGGAAAGGATCAAATCTGGAGATCCTGGATAGAGTGGGAGGAAAAATATGCAACAAAATCCAAAACCTCGATAATGACCAGAATTACTGGTCAGATGAAATCTGATGAGACCCCCAATACTATGGCCCTTGAATACATTTTGCACCTGCCATAAAATGCACCCCCAGGGGCTGGCTCTCAGCCCAATAATTAACAAGATGTATACACAGACCACTCAACCCAAGATGGCACACCCACATACTTGATGGTAATGTATCCCATAGAGCAATACCTCACGGGGCACCAGAGGACCAAAATTCAAATTGAGTAAATGCAAGACAAATAGGAGTGCATAAATATGAGGGGCACAGGGGGAGGGTTACTTGGTAGGGAGGGGCGAAGACTGAGTTAGGGTTGGACATGGTAAATGGGGAGTGAAACTAAATGTACACATAATGTTGAATGTAAAACAAGCTCTTAAAATTAAAAAAAAAAAAATGGAACATGGAATGTATGAAGTATGAATCTAGAAAAAGTGGAAGTTGTAAAAAATGAAATGTAATGCATAAATATCCATATCCTAGGCATTAAACCAAAAATCAAACTCACTGCCGTTGAGTCAATTCTGACTCATAGTGAACCCTCTTTGGGTTTCTGATGTAGTATCTCTATGGAAGTAGATTACCCAGTCCTCCTTCTGAGGAGTGGCTTGTGAGTTTCAACCACCTGCCTTCCAGTTAGTAATCAAATGCCTTAGGCACTATGCCACCAGAGCTCCCATCTTAGGCATTAGTGAGAGAAAATGGATTGGTTTTGGCCATTTTGAATCAGACAACTGTATGATCTATTATGTCAGGAATAACAAATTGAAGAGGAGTGATACGACATTCATCATCACAAATAATATTTCAAGACATACTGTAGTACAATATTGCCAATGATAGGATAATACCCATACACTTACAAGGATGATCAGATAATACTATTATTCAAATTTACTTATCAACCACCAAAGCCAAAGACTAGGAAATTGAAGTTTTCTACCTACTTCTGCAGTCTGAAATTGACCGAACAAGCAATCAAGATGTGTTGATTATTGGAATGCAAAAGTTGGAAACAGAGAAGAATTACTGGTAGTTGGAAAATATGACTTTGGTGATAGAAATGACACTGGAGATCATATGGTAGAATTTTTCAAGAACAATAATTTATTCATTACAGATACATTTTTTCAACAGGAGCTCTGGTAGCATAGTGCCTAAGGCACTTGACTGCTAACCAGAAGGCTGACATTTCAAACCCACCAGCCACTCCTAGGAAGGAAGATAGGGCAATCTACTTCTGTAGTGATACTGCCTCAGAAACCCAAGGAGGGGACGCTATGAGTTGGGTCTGACTGTAGGGCACATAACAACAACAACAACCTTTTATTAACAACATAAATGGTGGCTATATACATGTGGACTTCACCAGATAGAGTACATAGGAAGCAGATCACAACACTTGCTGAAAGAGACAATGGAGAAGCTCAGTATCTTCAGCCAAAACAAGGCCAGAAGCTGAATGTGGAGCAGATCACCAACTGCTCATGTGCAAATTCAAGTTGAAGCTGGAGACAACTAAAACAAGGCCACAAGAGTCAAAATATGACTTAGATTATATCCCTCTTGAGTTTAGAGACTGTCTAAAGAACAGATTTGTTGCATTGAAAACCACTGACTGAAAACTAGAGGAATTGTGAGATGACATCAAGAAAATCATCCATGAAGAAAGCAAGAGGTCATTAAAAAGATGAGAAAGGAAGAAAAGACCAAAATGGATTTCAGAATAGACCTGAAACTTGCTCTTGAACAGAGAGTAGCTAAAGTAAATCAAAGAAATGATAAGATAAAAGGGCTGAACAGAAGATTTCAAAGAGCAACATGAGGAGAAAAAGTCAATTATTATCATGAAATGTGCAAAGACTTGGAGTCATAAAATCAAAAGGGAAGAATACACTTGGCATTTCTGAAGCTGAAAGAACAGAAAAAAAAAAAAAATTCAAGCCTCAACTTCAATATTGAGATTTTCTATGGGCAAAATATTGACTGATGCAGGAAACATCAAAAGATGATGGAAGGAATACACAGAGTCACTACACCAAAAGGCATTGTTTGATGTTTATCCATTTCAGGAGGTGTCATATGATCAAGAAGCAGGGCTGTTGAAGGAAGAAGTCGATGCTGCAGTGAAGGAATTGGCAAAAAACAAGACTTCAAGAATTGATGGAATACCCATTGAGATGTTTCAACAAATGGATGCTGCACTGGAGACATTTATGCCTAGTAATCTGGAAGACAGCTACCTGGCCAACTGACTAGAAGAGAGCATTCCAAAGAAAGGTGATCCCACAGAATGTGAAAATTATCAAACAATATCATTAATATCACACACAAGTAAAATCTTACTGAAGATAACTCAAAAATGGTTGCAGCAGTATATTGATAGAGAACTTCCAGAAATGTAGGCTGGATTCAGAAGAGGATGTGGAGCAAGGGATAACACTTCTGCCAGATGGGTCTTGGCTCAAAGCAAAGAATATCAGAAAGATGTTTACTTGTGCTTTATTGACTGTGATATTTTATGGACCATAAAAAAATTATGGATAACATTGAGAAGAATGGAAATTCTAAAACACTAAATTGTGCTCATGAGGAAACTGTACATAGACCAGAAGCCTGTCATTCAAGAAGAACAAGGGGATACTGCATGTTTTAAAATCAGGAAGAGAATGCATCGTGGTTATATCCTTTCACCATACTTATTCAATCTATATGCTGAGCAAATAATCTGAGAAGCTGAACTATATGAAGAAGAACACAGCATTAGGACTGGCAGAAGACTCATTAACAACCTGCAATATGTAGATGACACAATCTTGCTTGCTGAAAGTGAAGAAGACATGAAGTACTTACCAATGAAGATGAAAGATTACAGTCTGCAGTATGGAGTACATACTGACATAAAGAAAATGAAAGTCCTCACAACTGGACCAATAAACAACATTGCCATAAATGGATCAAAACATTGAAGTAGTCAAAGATTTCTTATTACTTTCTTCCACAATCAACACAATCAGATGACGTATTGCACTGGGCATATCTCCAAAAGACCTCTTTAAAGTGCTGAAGAGCAAAGATGTGTCGTTGAAGAGGAAAAATGTGTCTTTGAAGACCATGGTGTGCCTAACCCAAACCACGGTATTTTCAGTCACCTCATATTCATGTGAAACCTGGACAAGGAATAAGGAAGACTGAAGAAGAGTTGATGCTTTTGAGTTGTGTTGGCAAAAAATACTGAAAGTACCATGGACTAATGAAAAAATCTGTCCTGGAAAGTGCAGCCAGAATGCTCCTTGGAAACGATAATGGCCAGACTTCATCTCACCTACTTTGGGCATGTTGTTAGTAGGAACTAATCCCTGGAGACAGATATCATGTTTGGTACAGTGGAGGGTCAATGAAAAAGGGTAAGAGCCTCAATGAGATGGATTGACACAGTGGCTGCAATGATGGGCTGAGGTATACCAAGGATTGTGAGGCTGGCACAGGAATGGGCAGTGTTTCATTCTGTTGTATATAGGGTCACTATGATTTGGAGTCCACTTGATGATACTTACCAACAACAACAATGGGTAAAATATTTAACGATGCAGGAAGTATCAAAATAAGATGAAACCAATGCACCTAACAACAAAAACAACTTCATAAGACATTAAAGGAACCCTGGTGGTGTAGTGGTTAAGTAGGTGGATGTTAACTGAAAAGTTGGCAACCTGAAATCTGGCCACTCCACAGGAGAAAGATGTAGCATTCTGCTTCCATAATGAATTATGTTGTTGTTGTTGTTAGGTGCCATCGAGTCACTTCTGACTCATACTGACCCCACGTGCAGCAGAATGAAACACCACCCGATCCCGTGCCAGCTCCATTATCCTTGCTATACTTGAGCCCATTGTCACAGCCACCATGTCAATCCATCTTGTTGAAGGCCTTTTCCCTCTTTCGTCGACCCTCCACCTTACGAAGCATGACATCCTTCTCCAGGGAATGGTCCCCTCTGACAACATGACCAAAGTAGGAAAGACAAAGTCTGGCTATCCACGATTCCAAGGAGCATCTTGGCTGCACTTCCTCCAGGACAGATCCATTAGTTCTTTTGGCAGTCCATGGTACCTTCAGCATTCTTCATCAACACCACAACTCAAAAGCACCAACCCTTCTTCAGTCTTCCTTGTTCATTGTCTAGCTCTCACATGCACATGAGGCAATTGGAAATATCATGGCCTGTGTCAGACACACCTTAATCCTCAAGGAGACATCCTTGCTCCTCAGAACTTGAAAGAGTTCTTTTGCAGCAGACCTGCCCAGTGCTACACGTCATCTAATGTCCTGACTTCTGCTTCCATTGGACTTGATTGTAGAAACAAGCAACATGAATTCTTTGACAACCTCAATCTTTTCTCAATCATCCCAATGCTGCTTATTGGTCCAGTTTTGAGGATTTTTCTTCTTTAGATTGAGATGTAATCCATACTGCAGACTGTGTTCCTCAATCTTCATCAGTAGGTGTCTCAAGTCATCCTCACTTTCAGCAGGCAAAGTTGGATCATCAGCATATCTCAGGTTGTCAATGATTCTTCCTTCAATCCTGATGCCACATTTCTCTTCATATAGTCCAGCTTCTCAGATTATTTGCTCAGCATACAGATTGAAAAAGTATGGGGAAGTGATACAACCCTGATGCACTCCCTTCCTGATTTTAAACCATGCAGTGTCCCCTTGTTCTGTTCGAACAACAACTTTCTGGTCAAGGTACATGTTCCTCATGAGTACAATCAAGTGTTTGGGAATTCCCATTCTTCTCAATGTTATCCACAATTTTTCATGATCCACACAATCAAATGTCTTTGCATAGTCAATAAAACACAAGTAAACATCTTT
>NW_006921970.1:1188026-1188836 GCF_000298275.1 Orycteropus afer afer | reverse complement strand
AAATGGCTGCACCCTTCAGACAGCAGAAAGTCCACAGCTCAGGTTGTCTCCCTCCTTGCTGTTTCCCTTCCTAGTCATAGGCCACCAGAGCAGTTTTCCCTGCAGCCCTTTGTGACCACAACTGATCTTTAGGTCAATTCTCAGGTCCCAACATCACTTGGAAATATTCAGGCTGTTGGTTTCATCAGAATAGCTGACAGTCTGCAGCTCCGACTATCTCTGTACTCACTGTTTTCGTTCAAGTTTTACCACAAGTTGGTGCCTAATCCACTTCTCTATAATTCCTTTCAAAGCTCAGGGTTCCAGGATTATCTTCTGTATCTCTGTCAATTGATTTTACTTTTCTTTGTTGAAGAGGGTCTGTGTCACTTGTCTGCCTATTTCTCCATCTTACTGGAAGTAATTTATAGCCTGTGAAATCCTATGGGGCAGGTCCACTCTGTCCTATAGGGTTGCTACGAGTGATAATCAGCTCAATGGCAACAAGTTTTTACACTTGCTGTATAATACCATTTTGGAATAGAATTTTCTTTGTTATGTTAATGGGGTCATTGTCATTGTTGGATATGTCCTAAACTTAATCCTTTCTGAGTTTTAAAGAGCAGCATAGACACAGGAACAAATAACCACACATGGGAGAAGTTAGATACCACATGAGGTTTGTTAAGGTACTGAGGAAATCCAGGGCTACAGAAGATGAAAGAGACAAGAATCTCCTCATAGAGCTGACAGACAGAAAATCTTCACCTGGGGCTGGTGTCCTGCCTTCTAAACTGTGAGAAAATAAATTTCTATTCATAAAGCTGTACA
>NW_006921970.1:1182221-1184248 GCF_000298275.1 Orycteropus afer afer | reverse complement strand
TTGTATCTGGCTTCCCCCACAACTGAAAAGAAGGTACAATGTTTGGTGGGCCTCTTTGGATTTTGGAGGCAACATATCCCTCATTCGGGTGTGTTGCTGCTGCCTATTTATCAAGTAACTCAGAAAGCTGCTAGTTTTGAGTGGGGCCCAGAACAACAGAAGGCTCTGCAACAGGTTCAGGTTGCCATGCAGGCTGATCTGCCACTTGGGCCATATTATCCAGCTGATCCTATGGTTCTTGAAGTGTATGTAGTAGATAGAGATGCTGTTTGGAGTCTTTGGCAGGTCCTTATTGGTGAATCGCAAAGTAGACCCTTGGGATTTTGGAGCAAAGCCCTGCCATCCTCTGCAGATAACTACTCTCCTTTTGAGGAACAGCTTTTGGCTTGTTACTGGGCTTTCCCTCTCCCAATCTGCACCCATGGCCTCATGGGGAGTTCCTTATGATCAGTTGACTGAGGAAGAGAAAACTCATGCCTGGTTTACAGATAGTTCTGCACGATATGCAGGCACCACTAGAAAGTGGACAGCAGCAGCACTGCACCCCCTTTCTGGGATTTTGTTAAAGGACAGTGGTGAAGGGAAATCCTCCCAATGGGCAGAACTTTGAGCTACGCATATGGCTGTTCACTTTGCAAGGAATAAGAAATGGCCAGATATGTGATTATATATGGATTCATGGGATGTGGCTAATGGCTTAGCTCGATGGTCTGGGACTTGGAAGGAACATGATTGGAAGATTGGTGGCAAGGATGTATGGGGAAGAGGTATGTGGATAGATCTCTCTGGTTGGACCAAAGGAGTAAAGATATTTGTGTCTCATGTGAATGCCCACCAAAAGGTGACCTCAGCAGAGAAGGACTTGAACAGTCAGATGGATAGGATGATACATTCAGTGGAAACCAGCCATCCTTTTTACTCAGCTACTCCTGTCATCACTCAATGGTCTCATGAACAAAGTGGCCATGATGGCAGGGATGGAGGTTATGCATGGGCTCAGCAACATGGACTCATGCTTACCAAAGCTGATTTGGCTACTGCCACTGCTGAGTGCCCAATCTTCCGTAGCAGAGACCAACACTGAGTCCGCAATATGGAACCATTCCTCAGGGTGATCAGCCAGCAACCTGGTGGCAGGTTGATTACGCTGGACCACTTCCATCATGGAAAGGACAGCATTTTGTTCTTACTGGAATAGATACTTATTCTGGATATGGATTCACCTTCCCTGCATGCAATGCTTCTGCCAAAACTACCATCCATGAACTGACAGAATGCCTTATCCACCGTCATGGTATTCTACACAGCATTGCTTTGGATCAAGGACTCATTCCACAGCAAATGAAGTGCAGCAATGGGCTTATGCTCATGGAATTCACTGGTCTTACCATGTTCTCCATCATCCTAAAGCAGCTGGCTTGATAGAACTATGGAATGGCCTCCTGAAAACACAATTATGGTGCCAGTTAGGTGATAATACCTTGAAGGGTTGGGGCAATGTTCTCCAGGAGGCTGCATATGCTCTAAACCAGCATCCAATATGTGGTTCTAGTTCTCCAATAGCCAGGATTCATGGGTCCAGGAACCAAGGGGTGGAAATGAGAGTGCTATCACTCACTATTACCCCTAGTGACCCATTCAAAATATTTTTGCTTCCTGTCCCTGCTACCCTATGTTCTGTGGGTCTGAAGACCTTAATCCCAAAGGCAGGAACACTCCGGCCTTGAGACACAATACAGATTGCATTGAACTGGAAATTAAGAATGCCACCCAGCCATTTTGGCTTCCTCAAGCCTCTGGATCAACAGACAAAGAAGAGCTTTATTGTACTATCTGGTGTGATAGATCCTGATTACCAAGGGGAAATTGCATTGGTTTTACATAATGGAGGTAAAGAAGAATATGTCTGGAATATAGGAGATTCTTTAGGACGTCTCTTAGTACTCCCATGCCCTGTGATTAAAGTCAATGAAAAATTACAGCAACCCAATTCTGATATGACTGCTAACGGCCCAGACCCTTCAGGA
>NW_006921970.1:1170299-1181513 GCF_000298275.1 Orycteropus afer afer | reverse complement strand
TATATACACACATATATGCACATAGGAGCTCTGGTAGCATAGTGGCTAAGACACTTGCCTGCTAACCAGACGGCTGGCGGTTCAAACCCACCAGCCATTCCTCGGAAGGAAGGTTGGGTAATCCTACTTCCGTCGTGATACTGCCTCGGAAACCCAAGGAGGGGTCGCTATGAGTCGGGTTTGACTTGACGGCACGTAACAACAACAACAACATATCCACATATGTATTATGGACACAGAATTTAAATTTATCATTGAATTTATCAAAAAAACACAGCTATGCTTACTTTCCAATAAAGTTCTTAAGGTCTCAACTATCTCTGTTGTCTCTACTCTCTGTCTTGCTCACTCCACCTTCTTCTTAGTGGTGCTATATTAGATTTTTAATTATTATTAGAAAAAAATATATATATATATTTGTGTGTGGAAGTATGTGACTATATGGCTATAATTTATGAAACAAATATTATTTATTCACTCTTACTTCATATACATAGCATTTTTTTTTCTTTTAATTGATATAATCCCTGTACTAGTGATTTGCAAGAGGATACTTATATGGTAAAACTTCTGAGATCTTGCATGCTTGAGAATTTTACTCATTTTACCTTCACATTGAAATGAAGAATATAAATATTGAGTTGTGAAGGTTTTGTTCTCTGTACAATTTTTAAAATATTACTCCATTATATTCTCCATGAAGTTTTAACATTGAGAAGTTTAATGGCTCTGCTTCTGTTGTTAATTTTCCTAAATATATTACCTTGCAATCAGATAAGGTAACCTGTAAAATTCCTAAATATATTACCTTGCAATCAGATAAGGTAACCTGTAAAATTATAGGTATTTTTAAACTTACTGATTTTTCATTTTGACAAAAATTATTTTACAAGATTTCAAATATTTCATTTTTTTAATAATGTGTATTTTGTACCTGTTGGATGTAAATATCACATACATCAATACAATGTTTAATTGTGTTAGTTTTGACTATTTTAATTTTAGATTAATTTTTTATGACAGATGCACATCTCCTGTTTGTTATTATAAAAAATCCAATTGTACTTTAAACTTCTATCAAATTTTACGCATGTAATTTAAATTTACTATGATATACCTAACAAGATTTATGAATGATAGGTATTTTTGTGGACTTTTATTCTTATCAAAATGAAATGCATCTTGCTTTCCTATGTAAGATCTTCTGTACTAAAATCTCTAGTACTGGGAATAAATTGCTGTACTTATATAATTTTGTTAGATTTCTCTATCCCCACATAATTTTAACTTCATTTTCTATTTAAGTCTATTTTAACTCTTAACATTTTGTCTCAAGTAGGGGTATCAGTATATAAGGGACCCTGATTGTATAGTTGTTACATGCTCTGCTGCTAAGTAAAGGGTCAGTGGTCTGAAATCACCAACTACTCCATGGGAGAAAGATGCAGCAGTCAGCTTCCATGAAGAATACAGCCTTTGCAACTTTATGGGGCAGTTCTGCTTTGTCCTACAGGCTCACTATAAGTCAGAATCAACTCAACAGCAAAGTTTTTATCAGTGTATGTTGTTGTTGTTGTTATATGCCATCAAGTCAGACCCGACTCATAGTGACCCCTCCTTGGGTTTCTGAGGCAGTATCACTACGGAAGTAGATTGCCCCATCTTCCTTCTGAGGAGTGGTTAGCAGTCAAGTGCCTTAGCCACTATGCCACCAGAGCTTATCAGTGTATAAGTAGGTTATTTTTACAATATGAATGTGTGTATTAAATAAAAAAAAAATTACACTATTGACAGTAATTGTGATTTTTGTTATGTTAGCATTTTTTTCTACCTTAACTCTGCTTTTTATGTTTCTATTCTTGCGTTTTTCCTGCCAAAATATGCCTATTTTCTTCTGTAAGAAAGTCCGATTGCAAGTTGGATTATATATGAACACATCATGATTTATCTTTCATGTCTGAACTCTGGTGGCACAGTGGTTAAGCACTTAGTTACTAACTGAAAATTTGGCAGTTCAAACCCACTAACTGCTCCATGGGAGAAAGATGTGGTTTTCTGTCTCCATAAAGATCTTTTTCTGTAAAGTCTTGAAAACCTTATGAAACAATCCTACCGATAACATAGGGTCATGATGAGCTGGAATCAACTGGATGGTAATAACATGGATCTGTCATTTAAATAAATACTCTGCCCCAGTGACAATTTTTGTTTCTTTGAGCAGTTTTCATAGAGAATTTCTTGGCTAGACTTTAATCTAGCTAATTCGTTGTTCAGCTCAGATCATTTTTCTATTCAGACTGCTATAAAATATTTTAGTCTGATCATTTTTGTTATAGTAACTGAAACCTGGGATGTTCAGTATACTCATATTTATATATTTTACATCTATTATTCAATGTTTTGGTTTTCTTCAAATGTTTGAAATGATGCTTGTATTTACCATATCCAGAAATTTGGGAGGTAAAATGGACCTGAGAGAAGTTTGCCAATACACTTTCGCTTTAGATTGAATTGTGTTCCTTCCTGCTACCTATAAATAAAATCTTGTTTGCAAATAGTGTCTTTGAAGATGTTACTAATTTAACATAAAGTCATATTTGAGTAGGGTTGGTCCTAATCCAATATGAGTTGTGCTTTTATAAGAAGGAGTATAGACATATGGGAAGACAGAGGAAATTCGGCCTTTTGAAGACGCATCTATAAGCCAAGGAATACCTGTGACTCTGAGAAGCTGGGAGAGAGAAGGAGGAATCATTCTCTAGAGATGGTAGCTCATCCAAAATCTTGGCCTAGATGTCTAGCCTCCAGAAATTGGAAATTATAAATTTCTGTTGTTTAAAGCCACCTACCTTGTTACAGAAGCCCTAGGAAACATAAACAATTGTCCTATGGAGCAAGGAGAAATTCATTCCTCCTTGTGATAGTTGGGGTTGTATGTCAACTTGGCTGGACCATGATTCTGAGTGGTTTAAGCAGTTGTGATGTGGTTATTCTCATGATGAGATTGGATGTACATCCTTAAGAAGCCAATGCATTGAAAGGGAGTTTCCCTAGAGGTGTGGCCTGCTTCCAATATATATATTGTTGTTGTTGTTGTGTGCTGTCGAGTCAAACCCGACTCATAGCAATCCCTCCTTGGGTTTCCAAGGCAGTATCACTACGGAAGTAGGATTGCCCAACCTTCCTTCCGAGGAGTGGCTGGTGGGTTTGAACCGCCAGCCATCTGGTTAGCAGGCAAGTGTCTTAGCCACCATGCTACCAGAGAGAGAGAGAGAGAGACATCCTGGGAGAAAGAGAGAACGTTTTGTGGATCTGGATCCTGTAGTGCTGCCTACAACTGTCTGTGAGTGAACAATCCACCATTCTGCCTGGTGATCTTGGATTCATCATCTGCTGAAGTCAACAGCAGGTATACTGCCTGCCAACCTTGACCTCATGTACCCCTGAAGATGTGTGAGTCAGGAAAAGGCTCCATTTTGATGTTTGATCCAGGAACTTGGGACTTGTCAACTTCTATAACTGTGTGAACCATTTTCCAAAGTTAAATTTCTCATTTTCTCTCTCTATGTATATATATATATATATATATATATATATATATATAAAGAGAGAGATAAGATTTACTAGTTTTGCTTCTCTAGAGAACCCAGCCTAACACACTCCTACAGATCACCACCTATAGGTCAACAGGCAGCTGGAGAAGACAAAATGAAGTATTATAATGAAATGTGCAAAGACCAGGAACTAAAAAATCGAAAGGGAAGAGCACACTCGGCATTTTAAACCTGAAAGAACCAAAGAAAAATTTCAAGCCTCAAGTTGTAATATTTAAGGATTCTAAAGGCAAAATACTGAACAATGCCAGAAGCATAGAAAGAAGATGGAAGGAATACACAGAGTAACTGTATCAAAAAGAATTTGTTGATATTCAACCACTTCAACAGGTAGCATATGATTAAAAAACCATGGTATTGAAGAAAGAAGTCCAAGCTGCGCTAAAGAAATTAGTGAAAATCAAAGCTCCAGGCATTGACAGAATGCTCACTTAAATGTTTAAACAAATGGATACATAGCTAGTAACTGGAAAAGACCCATCTTTGTGCTCCTTCCAAAGAAATGAGGAAATTATCGAGCAATATCATTAATACCCCAAGTAAGTAAAATTTTGCTGAAGATATTTCATAAATGGTTGCAGCAGTTTATTAGCAGGAAATTGTCAGATATTCAAGCTGGATTCAGAAGAGTGCATGGAACAAGGGATATATTGTTTATGCCAGATGGATCTGAGGTGAAAGCAAAGAATATCAGAAATATGTTTACCCATGCTTTATTGAAGATGCAAAGATGTTTGGCTGCATGGATCAAAATAAATTGTGGATAACATTTTGAAGAATGGGAATTACTTTATTGTGCTCATGCAAAACTGGTACATAGACCAAGAGGTAGTAATTTGAATAGAACAAGAGGACAGTGAATGGTTTAAATTCAAGAAAGATATGTGTCAGGGTTGTATCCTTTCACCATACATATTTAATCTGTATGCTGAGCAAATAATCTGAGAAGCTGGACTAAATGAAGAATAACTCAGTATCAAGACTGGAGGAAGACTCATTAAGAATCTGACAACCTCACTTGCTGAAAGTGAAGATGACTCAAAGAACTTACTGATGAGGATCAATGACTACAGCCTTCAATATGGATCACACCTCAAAATAAAGAAAACAAAAATCCTTACAACTGGACCAAAAAGCAATAACATGATAAATGAAGAAAATTTGAAGTGGCCAGTTATTTCATTTTACTTGGATCCACAATCAACACCCATGGAAGCAGCAGCCAAGAAATGAGACTACATATTACACTGGGCAGATTTGCTGAGAATGACCTCTTGAAAGTGCTGAAGAGGAAAGATTTCACTTGAAAATCTAAGGTGTGCCTGACCCTAGCCATGAGTATTTTCCATCATCTCATATGCATATGAAAGCTGGACAATGAATAAGGAAGACCAAAGAAGAATTGATGCATTTAAGTTTTGGTGTTGGGGAAGAATACTTAAAATATGGACTGCCAGAAGAATGAAAAAATCTGTCTTGGAAGTCAAGCCAGAATGCTCCTTAGAAATGAGATTGGCTAAACGTCATCTAAGTATTTTGGTCATGTTGTCAGATGGGACCAGTCCCTGGGAAAGGATATTGTGGTAGTTGACTTTGTGAGTCAACTTGGCTGGGCCTGGTTGAGTGGCTGGGCAGCTGGATGTAATATTCCCTATGATGAGACTGGTAATCAACTGCATGGTGGAATCTACTGTGAGCCCTGAGTAGCTGGTTTAGGGATGTGGTCTGCTTCCTGTACATAAGGAGAAGCCTTGGGGAACCGTCTCTGGCTTATGGCACACTTCAACCCTGCATGTAGCCGTGTCATTGTTCAGCAGCCTACCATGCTCTGCCAACCTTGGGACTTTCAATGGACATGAATCAGTGGCCTGCTGTGTGGTTTGGTAACATTGGGACTGTGCCATTTTATTTGTCAACCTTGGGCTTGTCAGCCTCAGCAGCTAGCAGCTGTTTGAATGAAGAAAAGCCTCTAGCTTCAGTGGGCCAGGAGCCGGAGGCAGAGCTGAAGACCAAGGTTGAGGGACTTTCACCCAACCCCTACAGGCATTTGGAACTTGGACTCAAAGCCTCCAAACTGTCAGAGAATAAACTTCTATTTGTTCAAGGCATCCCATTTGTGGTATCTTTTGTTAGAGTGGCACTTGGTAACCAGAACACATATCATGTTCAGTAAAGTAGAGTGTCAGTTAAAAAGGCAAAGACTCTCAACAAGATGAATTGACACAGTGGTTGTAATGATGGTCTCAAGGATAGTAAAGACTGTGAGGATGGTGAAAGACCAGGCAGTGTTTTATCTGTTTTATATATGGTCACTGAGTCTGATTCAATGTTCCCTAACAACAACAACAACAAAGTCACCAACATGAAGGATACACTCCTCTCTCCCTGTGCCAAGTCTTCACACTCAAAGCCTCAGTCTGAAAACAATACCTAATGCTGGGTGCCAATAGATTTAAGAGCAAATGGGAGCAAAATGACTCCTTGGTGACTGTTGAAAATTTAGTTCCTCAAAAAAGAATCTTGTACCATTCCCTCTGACTAGCAAGCACTCCCCAAATCAGTCTCACATTTCTTAATGATCCTCTCTACTGCACATTTTAGATTGTTTCTTTCTGGTTCAATTTAATCACATATATTTTCAGTTTTTCAAATATTTTTCAAAATTCGTGCTCCATCGTTTGATCTCTTTCTAACTGCTCAATACTGCTAAGAATTTCAAAATATATTTTTTTCTCTATCATAAAATAAATAACCATAAAAAATTATTTCACATGAGTAGAGAGCTAGGGGGCATGTATCTATCATTCTTTATTTGACCCAATCTTAGATACTAACTTGTGTAAAAATATGTTATTTACAAGTGGTAATTCAATGGCCTCTACTTAAAAGTTGGAAGACTGCAGGGGTGAAAAGTCAAAAAAATTCTAGGTGTGTCTGTGTTTGTGTCCCACAAGAGCTGGAAGTACTTGATTTTCAATATTCTGATGTGTAGATTAGAAGGCTTATTATTTGATTACACTTTGGGTCTTTATATCTGTCAGTAGGAGCAGAGCTGAGTGTTTTTTTGCCCTTTCTGAGACTATGTGTCTCTGTTGAGGAAAATACCGTGCATTTGTTTACGTTGAAAATCACTGAATGTTAGATGTAGAAAGAAGTGTTAGTATTTACATAGTGTAAACTTTATTTTTTAATGAGGAAACTGAGTTTCAGGTCTATTAGTGGTTTATGGTTAAACGAATAAGGTAGAGCTGAGGTTAATTATCCTTCTGATTTTTTTCTTTGTTTTTGTGTTTGTTCTTTCCTGTTATATAAGGCTTACTCCTAGTAGTTTGTACTTTTCCTTTTCATAAATATAGACATCTAACACTAGTACTTGAGTGATTATACAATCCACAGAAGTGTGATTGCTTCTGTTTCTTTCTTGAAATGTAATTCCTAGATTAAAACAAAACAAAACAAAACAAAACAAAACAAAAAACTCACTACCAACGAATTGGATCCGACTCATAGTGACTCATCCTTGGGTTTCTGAGGCAGTATCACTATGGAAGTAGATTGCCCGATATTCCTTCCGAGGAGTGGCTGGTGGGTTTGAACTGCCAGCCTTCTGGTTAGCAGTCAAGTGCCTTAGGCACTACACTACCAGAGAATTTTAAATTAGTTGTCTACTTTTTTTGTTTGTTTTTGTATTGAATTTATTTATTTATCTATTTATTCACCAAATGTATATTGATCTCTTGTTATATGTCAATTATCTTGATAAGAATTTAGGAAGGAAATATGCGGAAAGATGACTACAATGTAATCGTTTCCCAGATGTGCTCACATTTTCACTGTTATTAAGTATCACAGAAGCCATATGACCATAGACAAATATGCTATGTTTTAAATTTTTATAATGTGAGTAATGAAATCTTTCTCTCTACCTGACCAGGCTTCTCTCTTCTTCATTTTTAATATATCTCTGTAGGGTAATGAAATAACTAACAAGTTGCATGTTTTTGTTTTTGTTATTTTTTATTATTATTATTCACTCTAAGATTTTTACTTCAGAAAAGAAAAATTTCTCTCAAATTTAAATCAATTTGAAGTACTTTTTTCATGCTTGCTTATATTTTCAATTAAAGAATTTAGGAGTTTACAAAAAGTAGTTTGGCAGATTTTGGGGGAAAATAAAGAACTATTCAAAGGTTAAATAATTTGAAATAGTGAAAAAATTGGGTTTTTTTTTTTTTTCAGGGAAAAAAATGACAAATCAAAAGAGAAAATGAGAAGATCATTAATAAACATAGTGAATGACATTACAGTGAAAATCATTCTGAACCAAACAAATATTAGTATTTTGGAATATTATTTTTATACTATAAATATTAGAAGTCCCATTTTCAGTGTTCCTTAAAACACTCAAAGGCACTGATGCATTACGTATTTTGCATAAAAAATTATAACAAAATGTGTGTATAAAAGTATCATTTGAGAAACCCCAGCCCGTTCATTTATTTTGTTTCAGCCCCTTCAATTCTCTTACCTCTTTTATCCTTTTCTGCTCAACACTGTGGATATTTGTTTAAAGCATTGGTGACATTAGAACAATAAATAAGGTCTTGGGAACAATATGCATGAAAATGAAACCTAATGAAACCCTGGAATAAAATAGAACACACAGGTACAAATGGATGAAATGTACTCTGAGTGCAATTCTGCCTATCCTTAGAGAACACAGTATTATTATACCATTATCTGAAAAAGGTTTAATTATATTCACATTATATCCATCTGCCTTAAAACCCTTATCATGCCAGAACATGCTGAGAAATCTACTTTCTAAACATTCAACCTGCAGAATCCCTTGTGTAAATCTGCAACTTTCAGTTGCTGTATGGGCCCAATAATGCCTCTAGAGGATTCCCTTTGGTTTTCCTCCACCCAGACTACATTGAGTAAATAGGAATATCATTAACTCTCAGTTATCTGGAAACCCATTTTACATTTTATGATTTTTTGCAAAAAGCTTTTTAATCCCTAATGGCCCTGCATCTGCCTCTGGCTATGGCTTCTCACTTAGATATGTTAACATTGGTATAAACATTTTTAAAGGGCACACTAGCTGTATTCCAAATCATGATAAGAAACCCAAGTCACAAAATATCCCAAAATATGACAACATTGCTTTTAGAAAATATGCTCTTTTTCAGAGGATGTAATTGATAACAGCATTAATTTAACGAAAGTAAACTGCTCAGGGTATTTTCTTAATAAGCAGAATGATGAACATTGACACCATTTGTACAACCTGCCTAATTTCCTCAACTCAATGTGAATTAGGAATGGAATGAATGAAAAGTGCACTTTACATTATAAAATCTTAAAAAAAAAAAAAAAAAAAAACCAAACACACGAATTAATCTATTTTGTATCTCTCTTTGAAAAAATGATAATAATTCAAGATTTCCTCCAATAATGAGAGGATTTTTCTCTGTAACACATTCCTTTTTATATGTAACCATTTTTTTTTTTTTTTGGAGCTAAAAAAATATTGAATCACATTAAATAGTTTAAGAATATCTATTAAGTTAGACATACTTGTGTATAATATAAAGCACTTACAGGACTATGTTGTTGTTATTTGCCATCGAGTCACACCCGACCCATAGCCACCCCTCCTTGGGTTTCCGAGGCAGTATCACTACAGAAGTAGATAGACTATACAAGGACTTGGTCTCCCAAACAGTTACTATTTGCAATCAATTCTTTTTTTTTTTTTTTGCAATCCTTAAAGATTTTTTCCCCATCTATTCAAACTTCTATTTATTTTCTTATTTTATACACTATATATGCACCTATATATTTGCTTTAAAATGAACTATTAAATTTCAAATGGCTAAGAAAGGTAAAAAAAAAATCAGCCTTTGCCTAATTTCATCTACCTGTATTCCATCAAATCCAATTTTCTGATTCTTTTGATGACACAAAACTTGGTAAAAGCCTCGTTTTTATATTAAAATAGTTTATTGTGGTGTCACTAGAGTTGGTGTCAACCATGAGATAGCCCATAGAGTCATACCCTCAGAGGACCTCCTCCCAAACTAGACCATACAGAATCCTTACTCACATTTTTCGTACTAATGTTACTTATAAATTTTAATTCTCATATATCGGTGAATATAAAGGCAATAGAGCTGACATAAACAACTAGCAAAATTAAATTTCACCTTTAAATTACAATATCATCTGTACAGACCAAACAGATTTACATCAACATAGTTTCATGTGGTTAAAGTCAAAATTTAGTGAGAAAACAGCAGAATTCAAACTAGAAACAAACATTTAAGAACTACATCAAAACGATGTTCATTTACTTTACTGTTGCATGAATTACATTAATGAATTGGGCTGTTGTCAGGTGCCTTCCAGTCAGTTCAATTCATAGCAACCCTCACACCACCCTTACAATGGTTGCTATATTTGAGACCATTGTTCATCCCCTGTGTCAATCCATCTCATTAAAGTGTCTTCTACATTTTCACTGACCTTCTGCTTTACCAAGCACGATGTCCTTCTTCAGGGACTGATCTCTGCTGATAATATGTCCAAAGTATGTGAGAAAAATCTCTCCATTCTCACTTCTGAAGAACATTCTGGCTGCACTTTTCCAACACAGGTTTGTCCATTCTTCTGGCAGTCCATGGTATATTCAATATTCTTCACCAATTCAAAATTCAAATACATCAATTCTTCAGTCTTCCCTAGCCATTGTCAAACTTTCACATGCATATAAGGCTATTGAAAATAACATGAATTGGGTCAGGCATACCTTACTCTTCAAAATGACATCTTTGATTTTTAACACTTTAAAGAGGTCTTTTGCAAGAGATTAGCTCCCCACTGCAATAAATCATTTGATTTCTTGATAACATGCATGGGCATTGATTGCAGTTTCAAGTAAAGCAAAATTCTTGACAACTTCCATGTTTTCTCCATGTATCATGATGTGGCTTATTGGTCCAGTTGTGAGGATTTTTGTTTTACGTTGAGATATAATCTGTACTGAAGACTGTACTCTTTGATCTTCATTAGTAAATGCTCCCATGTCCTTTTCCCTTTCAGCAAACAATATTGTGTCATCTGTGTATCACAGGTTGTTAATTAGTCTCCTGCAGTCCTAATGCTGCATTTTTCTTGATACAGTCTGGCTTCTCAGAGTATTAGCTCAGCATACAGATTGAATAATTATGGTGAAAGGATACAACCCTGATGTACACCATTCCTGATTTTAAACCATTATCCCCTTTTTCTTTTCAAAAGACAGCCTTTTAGTCTACATACAGATTGCTCATGAGCACAATTAACTCAAATTCCCATATTTGAAAAGTTATCCATAATTTGTAATGATCCGCACAGTCGAATGACTTTCCATAGCTAGTAAAACAAAGGCAGACATTTTTCTGGTATTCCATTCTTTCAGCAAAGATCCATCTGACTTCAACATTGTTATCTCCCTTTCAAAATCCTCTTCTAGAGGCTGGGCAAGATGGCGGACTAGGCAGAAGGATTGCACAGACCCTCTTCAACAAAGAAAAGGGAAACCAATTAAAACAGA
>NW_006921970.1:1156058-1163909 GCF_000298275.1 Orycteropus afer afer | reverse complement strand
AAAAAAAAAAAAAAAAAAATCCTCTTCTAAATCTGGATAGTATTTCTGGTAGTTTCTTGTTATACTTCAGCAATCTTCTTTTTTATTATCTTCAGCATAATTTTACTTGTGTTTGATATTAATGATATTGTTCAATAATTTCCACATTCTGTTGGATGATCTTTCTTTAGAATGAGCATGGATCTCTTTTACTTGGTTTCCAGGTAGTTGTCTTCCAAATTTGTTGGCATAGACTAGTGAGGGTTTCCAACATTGGCTCCATTTCTTGAAATATCTCAATTGATATTTCCTCAATTTCTGAAGCCTTGTCTTTTGTTAATGCTTTCGGTGTAGCTTGGACTTCTTCCTTCAATACCATTGGTTCTTGATCATATGCTAATTCCTGAAATGATTGAAGATAGACCAATAGTTTTTGGTATAGTAGTTTTTTATACTCATTCTTTCCATGTTCTTTTGATGCTTCCTGCATATTTCAATATTTTGTCCATGTTGTTGCTATTATTAGATGCCCTTGAATCAGTTCTAACACAAAGCAATCCTATGTACCACAGACTGGAACACTGCCCAGTCTTGTGCTATCCTCATAATCATTGCTATGCTTGAGCACTTTGTTGCAGTCACTTTATCATCCATCTCATTGAGGATCTTCCCTTTCTTCACTGACCCTGTGCTTTACCAAACATTATATGGTTCACCCAGGGCTGGTCCCTGCTGATCACATGAAAAAAAGTAGGTGAGATGAAGTCTGGCCACTCTAGCTTCCAAGGACCATTGTGATTATGCTTCTTCCAAGACATACTTGTTAATTCATCAGGCAGTCCATGATATTTTCAGTATTCTTCACCAACACCACAATTCAAAGGCATCAACTCTTCTTCAGTCTTCCTTATTTATTGTCCAGCTATCACATGCATTTAAGGTGATGGTAAATAACACAGCTTGGGTTAGGTGCATCTTAGTCTTTAAAGTGACATCTTCTTCTTAACACTTTAAAGAGGTCTTTTGCAGCAGATTTTCCCAGTACAATATGATGTCTGATTTCCTTACTGCTAAATCTGTTGACTGTAGATACAAAATAAAATGAAATCGCTGACAACTTCAATCTTTTCTCCTTTTATCACGATGCTGCTTATTGGTCCAATGGTAAGCATTTTTGTTTCCTTTATGTTGAGGTGTAACCCATACTGCAAACTGTAGTCTTTAATCTTCATCAGTGTTTCAAGTCATCTTCACTTTCAGCAAGCAAACTTGTATCTTCTGCATATAGCAAGTTGTTATTGTGTCTTTTTCCAATCCTTATGTCACATTCTTCTTCATATAGTCAAGTTTCTCAGATTATTTGTTCAGCATAAAGATTGAATAAGTATGGTGAAAGGATACAACCCTGACATGCTCCCTTCCTGATTTTTAACCATGCAGTATCCCCTTGTTCTTTTCAAATGACAGCCTCCTGGTCTATGTAGAGGTTCCTCATGAGCACAAATAAGTGTTCTGGAATTCCCATTTTTTGCAATGCTATCCATAATTTGTTATGATATACACAGTTGAATGCCTTTTCACAGTCAATAAAACACAGGTAGGCATTGCTCTAGTACTCTTTTGTTTCAGCCAAAATCAATTGGAAATCTGCTATGATATTTTTCATTCAACATCCTCTACTGAATCAAGCTTGCATTTCTGGAAGCTCTCTGTCAATATATCACTTCAATATTTTTTTAAATTATTTTCAGTAAGATTTTACTTGCATGTGATATCAACGATATTTTTCAATAATGTCCACATTCTATTGGATAACTTTTCTTTGAAATAGGCACAAATATGGATCTCTTTCAGTCAGTTGGCCAGGTAGCTGTCTTCCAAATCTCTTGGCATAGCCAAGTGAGTGCCTCCAGTGTGACATCTGTTTGTTGAAACATCTCAGTGAGTATTCCATCTATTCCTGAAGCCTTGTTCTTCACCAATTCCTTTAGCACAACTTCAACTTCTTCCTTCTATACCATTGGTTCTTAATCATATGCCACCTCCTGAAATGGATGAACATAGACCAATTCTTTATGGTACAGAGACTCTGTGTTTTCCTTCCTTCTTCTTTTGATGTTTCCTGCATCATTCACTATATTGCCCATAGAATCTTTCAATATTGCAACTCGAGGCTTAAATTTTTTCCACAGTTCTGTCAGTTTGAGAAATGCTGAGCATGTTCTTCCCTTTTGGTTTTCTTACTCCAGGTCTTTGCACATTCTATTACAGTGATTGACTTTGTCTTCTCTAGCTGTTCTTTGAAATCTGTTCAGTTCTTCTATCTTGTCATTTCCTCCATTTGCTTTAGCTACTCTCTGCTCAAGGCCAAATTTCAGAGTCTCTTCTGACATCCATTTTGGTCTTTTACTCCTCTCTTGTCTTTTTAATGACCTCTTGCTTTCTTCACAAATGACATTCTTGGTGTCATCCCACAGTTCACCTGGTTTTTCATCATTGGTGTTCAGTGCATCAGATCTATTCTTTAGATGGTCTCTAAATTCAGGAGGGATATACTCAAGGTCTAAATTCAGGAGGGATATAATCAAGGTCAACTTCAAATTGAATGTGCTTATGAGCTATTGATGGTCTGTTCCACAATCAGCTCCTGGCCTTGTTTTGGTGAAGATATTGAACTTCTCCATTACCTCTTGCCACAATGTAGTTAATCTGATTCCTATGTATTCTATCTGGTGAAGTTTACGTGTGTGGCCATTATTTATGTTATTGAATAAAGGTGTTTGCAATGAATAATTTGTTGGTCTTGCAAAATTCCATCATGCAATCTCCAGCATCATTATTTCTATCACTAACACAATATTTTCCAACTACTGGTAACTCTTCTTTCTTTCCAACTTTTGCATTCCAGTCACCAGTGATAATCAACACATCTTGATTGAATGTTTGATCAACTTCAAACTGCAGAAGTTGGTAGAAATTTTCAATTTCCTCATCTTTGGCTTTGGTGGTTGGTGCACAAATTTGAATGATAGTAGTATTAACTTATCTTCCTTTTAGGTGTATGGATATTATCTTATCACTGACAGCATTGTACTTTAGGACAGATCTTGAAACAGTCTTTGTGATGATGAATGCCATACCATTCCTCCTCAATTCTCATTCCAAACATAGTAGATCATATGGTTATTATATTTTGAGTCATATAAAATGACATCATATGATTCAAAATATCCAAAACCAGTCCATTTCAGCTCACTGATGTCTATGATATTGATCTTTGTGAATACCATTTCATTTTTGACAACTTCCAATTTTCCTAGATTCATACTTCATATATTCTATGTTCTGATTACTAATGAATGCTTGCATCTGTTTCTACTCATTTTATCTGTAGCCCCACTATTGAGTGAGGGCCACCACTTCCTTCTTCCCAAACTGGCCAATGATATACAACAGCCAATACAAGCCAGACTCACTCTTAACTACTCTTAACAAACAGTTAACAGAAATTTGTGCAGCCACTCTCATACCCTATCACACCTACCAGGAGACAGGTGGTAAGTGCATAAGTGCTGCCAAATTATGAATAGAGGAGCATAGTACCATGCTCACTCAGATATACCCAAAGAAAACAAAAATCTTGGGTGAATCACTCCAATATATAATCACCAATTAAATGTAAATACAACATCAGAATGTCTCAGAGTCAACAGACCATCACTGTCTGCACAAAGAAGCAAGATAAAGCAGTAGAAACAAGGGACCAGGATATAGACCCTGAACACAACCCTGAGGAAGAAGCAGCACTGGAACCCCCTGATAAAGAATTCAAAATTATATTTAGGTACCCTCAATGGACTGAGAGACAGATAAAGGAAAATGCTGATAAAATTAGGGAAAATGCAGACAAAACCCTAGAACAATTTCAGAAGAAAATACAAGAACAAAATGATAAAATAAATGAAAAATTAGAAATTATACAGATCTACAGATAGAAATCCAGAAGATTAATACTAAATTCTCAGAAATAGATAACACATTGAATGGGGAAAGCAGTAGAACTGAATCAATGGAAGACAAAATTAGTAGCATTGAAGACAAATACCAGAATATATCTTTGGAAAGAGATCAGTCAGAAAAAAAGATCAAAACAAAAATGAAGAAAACCTAACATTCACGTGGGATACCATCAAAAGGAACAACCAAAATGTAATTGGAATTCCAAAACAGGAATAAAAAAATAAAGCCACTGATAAAATTGTCCAAGATTTGTTGGAAAAGAATTTCCCTGATATGATAAAAGATGAGATCTGGTCAAAAAGTCCAAGAAACCCCAAACAGGATAGACTCCAAAAGAAAATCATCAAGACATATCATCATCAAATTCATCAAAATCAAAGACAAAGAAAGAATCCTGAAAGCAGCATAGGAAAAACAAAAAGTTACTCACAAAGGACAGTAAGAATAACCTCTGATTTCTCAGCAGAAACCATGCAAGTGAGAAGGCAATGGGATGGTATATATCAAACCATGAAAGAGAAAAATTTTCAACCAAGAATAATATACCCGGCACAATTATCCCTCAAATATAATGATGAATTTAGGAGATTTCCAGATAAGCAAAAGCTAAGGGAATTTGTTAAAACCAGACCAACCTTACAAGAGATACTAAAGGAGTCCTTTGAACAGAGAACCAAAAATAGCAAATAACAACTGACCATTAATACACAAGATGACATAATCCAGAAACCACAGCTATGGACATATCCAAAGTAAAATGAGCTTATAAGATTGTAAACAGGGAACCAGAGACATCAATTGGCAAATGGGACAACTACAAACCAAAAAGAAGGAAAAAATGGTGTAGTTACAGAACTTCTAAATGGTGAAGAAGTCAAGAGAGTTGCAAGATAGAATAGACTGTTCTAAACCAGAGAGAAAATTATAAATCACAGGGTAACCTTAAAGAAAACTAATAAACCTTCATATCACAATAAAAAGGGGAGAGGCACAAATATTTAGCAAATACCAAAACAACAGCAATGAAGGAAATTATAACATAAACAAAACAAGCTCAGCACAGAAAATTGTATGGAACAAAGAAACCAGAAACACTATGAAAAAAACGAATAACAAAATGACAGCAACTAATTTATACTTGTCTATAATTACTCTGAATTTCAATGGAGTAAATCCACCACTCAAGAGATGAAGAGTTGCAGACTGAGCAAGAACATATAATCCATCAACATTGTATGTTGTAGAACATATAATCTACAAGAGAAACAACTTAGAGATAAGGACAAAAATAGACTAAAAATCAAAGATTGCAAAATGATATATCAAGGAAATGGCAATCAAAAAAGAGCGGGAGTGGCAATATTAATTTCTGATAAAAATTGATTTAAGACAAAGACCACCATAAGAGACAAGGAAAGATATTATATAATGATTAAAGGATCAATTGAACAAGAGGATGTAACCATAATAAATATCTATGGACCCAATGAAAGAACCCCAAAATACATGAATCAGACTTCAACAGAATTGAAAAGACAAATAAATGACTCCATAGTCATAGTAGGAGACTTTAATACAACATTTTCAATCAAAGATAAAACAATTGGAAAGAAACTCAACAAACAAGAAAAGCTAAACAATACAATCCATCAACTTGGCCTTATAGACATCTACAGAGCAATTTACCAAACAACAGCACATTATACATTCTTTCCCAGTGACCATGGAACATTCTCCATGATAGACCATATGTTAGGTCATAAAGCAAGCCTTAATAAATTTAAAAATATTGAAATGCTGCAAAACATCTTCTCAGACCAATGCTATCAAATTAGAAATCAACAATAGGAAGATCAATGGAAAAACTGTAAACAGAAACAAACTGAATAACATCCTCCTTAAAAACTACTTGGTAATAGAATAAATAAAATATGAAATAAAAATATTTCTTGAATCAAACAAGAATGAAGACACAACATACCAAAATCTTTGGGACACAGCAAAAGTAGTGATCAGAGGATTCAAGATGGAGTCTCATCAGTTATTACCGTTATTTCCCTCTTGCATCTTAGTGCTTGAAAAACTAGATATAGCAGTTTGAATTAGGGATTTTGGTGGTCTGAACAGCTCACTGAGTCAGAGTGCACCAAGTTCAGAGGAGTAGATTTGGAGGAAAGATTCAAGGGAAGGAACTAAAGAAGATCTACCTTGTGTGACACGGACAGGCAGCCAAGAAGGGCCATTGGGGACTTCCCTGGGGAAGCAACTGGCAGATGAGAATGGCCCATCTGAGACCTCCCTGGGCCAAGGCAGAAGGCACTCCACACCAGCACACTAGCGATCTCCACAGGGATCTACCTTCAGCACCTGATTTTATCAGTAATTTGGGTCGGCTAGGTGCAAGTGAACACGTCCAGAACCACTGAAACCCAAGCAGAGAGCCCATTTGTGCTCCAGGAGGGTGGACTCACTCCCCCCTTAGTGGGCCACTGAATAGGCTTGGCTGAACTTGGTGGCACTGAGAGAGCTACGCTAAACTTTTTCACTAATATTGGAACCACAGATTACTAACAGGCACTCTCCCAAATTCAGGGCAGCTGAAACCAAGTGCGTCTTTGGTGCCACAGGTGTGCAGACCTAAAGACAATCTCCCAAGCTGATCTCAGTCAGGGCGGGTTGGGCCAGTGCTGTGGGCAGGTGGAGCCAGAGAGAGGGGTGCCCCCGGCCCATAGCAGAGCAGTGGGTGGACTTAAAGACAAACTCCTGGGCTGATTGCAGTCAGGATGGGTTGGGCCAGAGGGAGAAGCACACATGGCCAATTGTGGAGCCAGAAGCTTGCCTTGAGTCAGCTTTTTGGCACCGAAGGGCCTCAGGAGAGAGGTTTTTGTGTGTGTCTGGGCCTGGCGGAGAGTGGCGACCCCCAGGCAACCTGAGTCTTTCCTGATATTGAGCTGTGGGCCTTTAAATAACAGTATGATGTCATTATTAGTAGCCTTCCCAAAGCCCTAGAAACCACCCATAGCAACAGCAAGCTTTCATTTTTCTGCTCCCACCTCCTCCGCCAATAACTTCATTCATCCAGTAGAAGAAACAGCATTCAGACTACATAAAACCTCCCGGTTCAAATTCTAAACCCTCTTTACGACAAATGGAAACCCATATCCACATTCCACACAGTATTTCCAAAACCACAAAGAAAAGTGCAGAGTGACCCAGCATACCTGAATTAATAATTAAATAAAATAAAACACACCAGCCTCACCTTTTCAAAATATTAAACCATAAAACCAAGACAAAATAAATCAAAATGTAACCAACAGTTAAAGACAACCTCAAAATGTCTAGGAAACAACAGGCAACCTCAAATCAAACAAAAAACAAGACAAGGCATTAGAAGCAAAACCACAACCAAAGGTCTCATTATACATGGAGGAAAAGGAGGCAGTAGAATTATCTGAGAAAGAATTTAGAAGATATATTTATAAAGCTATACAAGAGCCTAAGGAAACCCCCAAACAGAAACAAGGTGAACACAGATAGTTCCCTGGAGGAATTCAGGACAATCATTCATGAACAGAATAATAAGATTAATGCACAATCAGAACTCATACAAAAACCGCAGTTTGAAATGCAGAAGATGAATACCAAATACAGAGCATGAGCACAAAAATGACAGAATTACACAACACAGAAACACAAAAGACTAAGTTAGAACTGGCAGAAGAACACATATCCCAACTCAAAGACAAATCCCTGGACAGCAGCCTGTATGAAGAAAAATCAGAACAAAGGTTTAAGAGAAATGAAGAGAACCTAAGAATTATATGCGATAACATGAGAAGAAACAATATA
>NW_006921970.1:1154672-1155263 GCF_000298275.1 Orycteropus afer afer | reverse complement strand
TCCAAGGTAACCACAGAGAAAAGTAACAATTCTTCTAAGCAAATCCAGAAGGAAGGAAAACATATGGGTTTAATAAGCACAAAACCAACTATAAAAGAAGAAAAGGGAGAACGCATTAGCCAACAAACTGAATTTAGCACAGAAAAGTATATGGACCAAAGAAACACCAACAACTTGACAAAAAAAAAAAAAAACACAATAGAATGGCAGCAATAAATTCATATGTATCACTAATTACACGCAATGTGAATGGACTAAATGCACCTATCAAAAAAAAGAGAGTGGCAGACTGGATAAGAAAAGAAGCCCATCGATATGTTGCCTACAAGAGACCCATGTTAGACACAAAGATAAAAACAAATTAAGAGTTAAGGGAAGGAAAAGAACATACCAAGCCAATGGAAACCAAAAAAGGGCAGTAGTAGCAATATTGATTTTTGATGACACAGACATTAAGGTGAAAAACATCATAAGAGACAAGGAGGGTCATTGTATGATGCTGAAGGGTCAATTGACAAAGAAAATGTTACAATAATAAATATTTATGCACCCAATGAAAGTGCTCCAAAATAGGTGAAGCAAATATTAACT
>NW_006921970.1:1148813-1153847 GCF_000298275.1 Orycteropus afer afer | reverse complement strand
AGAGGACCAACATTCAAACTGAGGAAATGCAGGACAAATAGGAGTGCATAAATATGAGGGGCACAGTAGGAGGGGCACAGGGTAGGGAGGGGAGGAGACTGGGTTAGGTTTGGACAGTGAATGGGGAATGAAACTAAATGTATGCATTATGTTGAATGTAAAACAAGCTTTTAAAATATAATAATAATAATAAAGTAGTGATCAGAAAATAATTTATAGAAATAAAAGCACACATCAAAAAGGAAGAGCTCAGATCAACACCTTAACCCAATATCTCCAAAAATTAGAAACAGAGCAGCAAAAAAGCCTATAGTCACCAGAACAAACAAAGTAACAACGATTTGAGCAGAAATCAATGAAACAGAAAATAGAAAGACAATAGAAAATATGGACAAGACTAGAAGTTTGTTCTTTGAAAAGATTAATAAAATTGCCAAACCACTGGCAAATTTAACAAAGGAAAAGAGGGAAAGAATACAAATAACATGAATAAGAAGTGAATTGGGTGACACTACAAGAGAACCAATAAAATTAAAAGGTTAATATCAGGATATTATTAAGAACTATACTCCAACAAATTTGAAAATCTAGAAGAAATAGATGGATTTCTAGAAGCATACTACTTACCTAAACGAACATAGACTGAGGTGCAAAATTTGAACAGACCCATAACTACAGAAGAAATTGAACAGGTCATAAAAAAATTACCAACAATTAAAAAAAAAAAAAATCCTGGCACAGACAATTTCACTGGAGAATTCCATTGAACATTCAGAGAAGACCTGAAACCAATCCTACTCAAACTATTCCAAAGCATAGTAAATGACGGAGTCCTCAAAAACTCATTTTATGCAGCAAGCATAACCTTGATACCAAAACCAGGGAAACACATCACTGAAAAGGAAGACTACAGACCAATATCCTTCATGAATATAGATGCAAAAATCTTCCACAGAATTCTAGCCAATAGACTCCAATAGCATATCAAAAAAATAATACATTATGACGTGGCATTCATACCAGTTATGCAAGGACAGTTCAACATTAGAAAAACAATCAACATCATCCATCACATAAATAAAACTAAGGAAAAGAACCACATGATCATATTAATCGAGGCAGAAAAGCCATTTGACAAAATCCAACACTGATTCATGATCAAAACTCTCAACAAAAAAGGAATAGAAGGGACATTCCTCAACATAATAATGGGCATATATGTAAAACCAACAGCCAAGATTATTCTCAATTGAGAGTAACTAAAACCATTCATTCCCCTTGAGAAAAGGAACCAGACAAAGAAGACATCTATCACTACTTCTATTCAACATTGTAAAGAAGTCCTAGCCAGGATAATAAGGCAAGAAAGGGAAATCAAAGACATCCAAACTGGTAAGAAAGACGTAAAACTATCACTATTTGCTGATGATATGATCCCATATATAGAAAATCCAAGAGACTCAGCAGAAAAAAAAAAAAAAAAAAAAAACCCTACTGGAACTAATTGAGAGATTTAGCATAGTGGCAGAATATAAGATCTGCATACCAAAAACATACAAAAATTGGATTCCTCTACTCCAGCTAAGAGATTGCTGAAAAGGAAATAAGGAAATCAGTATCATTTACAGTAGCTACTAAAAAGTAAAATACTTGGGAATAAATCTCACTAGTCTGGTAGCATAGTGCCTAAGGCACTTGACTCCTAACCAGAAGGCTGGGGGTTCAAACCCACCAGCCACTACTCTAAAAGAAGATTGGGCAATCTACTTCTGTAGTGATACTGCCTCAGAAACCCTAGGGGGGATCTCTATGAGTCGAGTCTGACTCAACGGCACATTAACAACAACAACAACAACAACAACAGGGACAAAAAACAAAACTAAAAAACACGTTTTCAAGAGAACATAAGAGCTCTACATAAATGGAAGAACATACCATGCTCATAGATAGCATGATTGAACATTGTGAAAATGTCGATACTACCCAAAGCCATCTATACATTCAATGCAATCCCAATTGAAATCTCATTACCATTCTTTAAGGACATTGAAAACACAATCACTAATTTTATATGAAAAGAAAGGAACCTTGGATAAGCAAAGCACTATTGAAGAAGAAGAATAAAGTAGGAAATCTCACATTCCTGCATCTCAAAACCTACCATACAGCCACAGTAGTCAAAATAGCCTGGCAATGGTTCAACAACAGACACACCCAGTAGAACAGAATTGAGAACCCAGAAATAGATCCATCCACCTACGATCAGCTTATTTTTGACAAACGTCTGAAATCCATTACATGGAGAAGAGATGGTCTCTTTAACAAATTGTTGTTGTTGTTGTGTGCTGCCAAGTCGGCCCCGACTCAGAGTGAGCCCTCCTTGGGTTGCCGAGGCAGTATCACTACGGAAGTAGATTGCCCAACCTTCCTTCCGAGGAGTGGCTGGTGGGTTTGAAACACCAACCTTCTGGTTAGTAGTCAAGTGCCTTAGGCACTATGCTAACTGGATATCTGTTTGCAGAAAAATGAAACAAGATCTGTATCTCATACTATACACAGAAACTAACTCCAGACGAATCAAAGACTTAAATGCAAAACCTAAAACTATAAAGTCCCTCAAAGAAAAAATAGGGGCAAATTTAGGCTAAGACACTTGCCTGCTAACCAGACGGCTGGCGGTTCAAACCCACCAGCCACTCCTCGGAAGGAAGGTTGGGCAATCCTACTTCCGTAGTGATACTGCCTCGGAAACCCAAGGAGGGGTCGCTATGAGTCAGGTATGACTCGACGGCACATAACAACAACAACAGCAACAACATAGACCACAAAGCATAACCCAAAATGCATAAACAGCAGAAGATAAAGTAGATAAATGGGACCTTCTAAAAATTAATTTTTTGTGTGTGCTTCCAAAACTCCAAGAGTCAAAAGAGAACCTACAAATTGGGAAAAAATATTTGGTAATGGCATATCTGAAAATGGACTTATCTCTAAAACTTATAGAAAGCTCAAACACCTCAACAACAAAAAGCCAAAAAATCCAATTAAAAATGGGCCAAAGACATCAATAGACACTTCACCAAAGAGGATATTCAGGTGGCCAACAATCATATGAAGAAATGCCCAGGATCATTAGCCATTGTTGTTGTTGTTGTTGTTGTTATATGCCATCGAGTCGGACCCGACTCATAATGACCCCTCCTTGGGTTTCCGAGGCAGTATCACTATGGAAGTAGATTGCCCCATCCTCCTTCTGAGGAGTGGCCATTAGAGAGATGCAAATAAAAACAACAATGAGATACCATTTTGCCCCAGCACTAGTAGCAAAATTCAGCAAGACAGAAAATAACAAATGCTGGCAAGGATGTAGAGAGACTGGGACTCTCATACACTGTTGGTGGGACTTTAAAATAGTATAACCACTGTGGAAAGCTATATGGTGATTCCTTAGAAAGTTGGAATTAGAAATACCATCTGACCGAGCAATCCCATTACTAGATATATATCCTAAAGAAGTGAGAGCCAGGACTTGAATAGATATATGCACACCCATGTTCAACACAGCACTATTTACAATAGCCAAAAGATGTAAACAACCTAGGTGCCCATCAACAGAAGAATGGATAATTGAACTATAGAACATACACACAATGGAATATGCAACCCTAAAGAATAACATAGAGTTGGCAAAACACAACATAACATGGATGAACTTGGAGGACATTATGCTGAGTGAAATAAATCAATCACAGAAGGAAAAATATTGTGTTAGTCTACTATTGTGAAAAGTTAAGGAAAATTTTATACATGGAAGGAAATTTTCTTTGTTGGTTATCAGGAGTGGGGGGGTAGAGAGAAGACCACTAGATAGGTAGAGACAAGTGTTGATTTAGGTGAAGATAAGGGTAATGTACCAAATGTGCATATTAACATGGTGGCATTGAGGAAGAGGAAGACATAGAGAGGTACATGGGAGATACAGACAACAAAGATGAACTGTTTCACACATACAGTACTGCATTTTCAGTAATGGCAAACATTGATCTATGGGTAGATATATGTGTAGACAGGCTAAACGATCAGGTATGTCTAGGCAGGGGGAGTGTGCCCATGACCATGTATAGGGATGGCAGACAATGTTTCCACAAGCGTATTTGTGTGTTTTGTAAGAATGTCCAGGTATATAGTAGAGGTGACAAAAAACAAGTTTGTGGTGACTTCTTGGCTACAGCCACCTACCCAGAGGGAGCAAGTGGTGAGACCTGTGGGAACAGGACCATGATTGCAGGGAACATCAAGCTCAATTGGCGTAACATACTACACAAAAACAGTGTTCCACATCCTACTTTAGTGAGTAATGAATGACTGGGACCTTAGAAAGTTGCAAGCATCCATCTAGATACAATGATGGGTCTCTCCTCATCCAGAGCAAAGAAGAATTAAGAAAACCAAAGATGCATGGAAACAATTAGTCCAAGGGACTTGTAGACCATGCCATCCTCAGCGTATATGACCATGAGACCAGTAAAACTAGATGGTACCCAGCTACCACAATCAACCACTTGGAGGAGGATCTGTGTAGAAGATCCTGGATAGACTGGGAAAATGATGTGAAACAAAACTGAAAATTGTACATTTATAAAAAAAATAAAATAAAATAAATAGTTTTGCTGGTGAAACCTCTGAGATTAGGGCCTGCAGCTGTCTTTCAGGTCTGGAATTGAACTCACTCCTGTTGCTTCCAGTCAAATAAAAGACAAGCATATGGGCTGAACATTTACATCAGGTAGATACCCTCCTTGGGAAGCTCAATCATGGTAGAACAGAAGGGCAGTGTATTCACAGGGTGACTGTTTGGGGGGCAGGAGTGCATGGGAGGGAAGGACACACTGAAGAGTTAACAATAGAGAGGAAGTGGTAAGAGAGCTGTTGCATCGTGGGAAATTGCAGTCAAAGTAATGAGACAAAATGTGTATGAACTGCTCTATGGAAAATGAATTTGCTCTATAAACTTTCACCCAAATCACAATAAAA
>NW_006921970.1:1144402-1148555 GCF_000298275.1 Orycteropus afer afer | reverse complement strand
ACTTTCTTGTAATTGATTTTTTTGGATATGATCACTTTGGGCATCTAGTCAGTATGTGATATGTCAGGTGTGCTATCAAACATGATCCCAAAGTACATCTCAAATTTTATGTTCATATCAAGATTCCCCTTCACATGATTTTCCAGGGCACTTATAAACTCATTCTGAGTTCAGTGCAAGGACTGATACTTTAAATTTACATACTGGATTATATTTTGAAGACATCTCAATAGTCTCAAGAAAGTTCTCTTTATTCAATAAATACTCATCTTCCTCGTGGCCATGGAATACCAGGTTACACTTGGCAAAAAACAATGTGATATCAAGCAATCTGTGCAAGATGTCCCTCCACTTTTTCTTGTCTCTTTCCATTAAAGGAATAGTTTTGTCACTGATGGTTCCAAGCAGCCTCAGTTGTGCTGATAAATTTTCCACTTTTCAGAACAACAAAGGGGCTCTTCAGATAACTCTTGGTTATGTTCTTTCAGGCTCAATTTCCACCACTTCTGAAACCCAGTCACATATTTGGATGCCATTTCTGTAGCACTAATTGCAGTAGCATAGTGCCTAAGGCACTTGACTGCTCACCAGAAGGCTGGCGGTTCAAACCCACCAGCCACTCCTCGGAAGGAAGGTTGGGCAATCCTACTTCCGTAGTGATACTGCCTCGGAAACCCAAGGAGGGGTTGCTATGAGTCAGGGCCGACTCCACGGCAAACAACAACAACAATTGCAGTAGGCAGCAAAAACAAGATCATTTCTTACTGAAGAGTGAGTAGGCCATCCATGACTGCAGAATTTTCTTACCATTTGGCATCAGCTTGTGAAACCACTATTTTCAAAGCTGGCGTACATCTCCATTTGCTTTTGCATTTTATTATTGTTATATCCTCTTGTTGACTGATGTTTTAATTGTTACATTATTGTCTTTCTCTCTTTTGGTAGTTGTTGCTATAAAGTCTATTTTATCAGATATTAATATTGCCACCATTCCTTTTTTTGGTTACCATTTACTTGATAGAGTTTCTTCAGCCTTTGCTTTTTAATATGCTTTGTCTTTGTGTCGAAGAGTTTCTTTTGTTGACAGCATATTGATGGGTTATGTTTTCTTATCCATTCTACTATACTTTGTCTCTTGACTGATGCAATTGATTCATTTGCATTCAGTGTAACTATCAAGAGACATGAGTTTACTGCTGTCATTTTTCTGTGTGTGTGTGTTTTGTGTGTATGGTTTCTTTTCAATATATTTTTCTGTTTTGAGTTCTTATGTTTATAAATTTTCTTATAATTTCCTCATTGTTATTGTTTTAATGTTTACTGAAACTTGATGATTTTCTTTTTCTTTTTCTTTTTCTTTTTTTAATTTTGGTAAGAAGATTTATAAGTTTCCTTTGAGGATGTCCTGTAATTTATTATTATCTTCTCAAGTTTTAAGCAGTACATTCTGTCTTGATATCATCTTGACTTCCTTTCCATTTGGAAGTTCTATAACTATATCATTTATTCCCTCTTTTTGCTTTGTTGTTATCATAATTAACTTTTCTAGTTCCTTCTTAAAGAGCTCTGGTAGCATAGTGCCTAAGGCATTTAACTGCTAATCAAAAATTGGTGGTTCACACCCACCAGCCACTCCATGGAAGGAAGATGGGGAGATCTACTTCTGTAAAGATTTACTACTTCAGAAAACCAAAGGGGGTCACTAGGAGTTGGAATAGACTCAATTAGATTCAATGGCAGTGAGTTGGTTTTTTTTTTTTTTTTTTTGAAATATTTCAGTGGGTGTTCTGTCAATTCCTGGAGGCTTTCTTTCTTTCTTTCTTTTTTTTTTTTTTTTTGAGTTCCTTCTTTTCAGTCTTGCAGCTTTATTTTATTTTTGATTCTTTTATATATGGGTTGATTTCCAGGTGATATTATCATGTGTCTTAATCTCCAAGGGTTGTCTGCCTTTGCTGGTTCTCTGTCCGAAGGACTTCCTCTTCCATTTCTTATAAAGTTGATATGGTTTTTACAACTTCTCTTAATTTCTGTTTATCTGAAATGTCCTGATTTTGCCATCATATTTTAAGGACAATTTTGCTAGATATAATTCTTGGTCTACATTTTTTTTTCTTTCAATGTTTTATATATGCCATCCTATTGCCTTCTTTACTGAATTGTTTATTCTGAAAAATCAGAGCTTAGTCTTATTGTTTCTCCTTTGTATTTATCTTTTTTTTTATTTTTCCTTAGCTACTTTCTGGATTCTTTCTTTTGTCTTTGGTTTTGAAAGGTCTAATTATGATATGTGTTGGTGATTTTCTTTTGCAGTCTATCATATTTGGTATTCGTTGGGTCTCTTGAATGCATATCTTCTTGACTTTCATGATATTAAGGATATTTTCTTCCAATAATATTTTACACTTTTCTTTTTTTTTTTTGTCTCAGCTTTTTCTGTAATTTTGATCACATGCTTGTTGTTATTTGCCGTCAAGTCTGACCCAACTCATAGCATCCCCTCCTTGGGTTTCCGAGGCAGTATCACTTTCGGAAGTAGATTGTCCAATCTTCCTTCTCAGGAGTGGTTGGTGGATCACATGCACATTATTCATTTTGATGGTCTTCCACATAAGTCTTATGCTTTCTTCTTCGTCATTTTTTTTTTTTTTTAATTTTATGGTTGTTTTACAACTATTCCTCTAACAGATTAGTATTAAGAAATGTATCTTCCATTATTTGAATCTACTTATTTGTCCTTCAAATTCATTATCTAATTTTGAAATTTTAGTATTCTGAATTTCTATCAGATGTTTTTGTATAATTCCTGATTTTTATATATTTATTTTGATTTATTTTGTCAATTTGTTCTTGTATTATTATTAAGTTCTTCTAGAATTTTTTCTGTGTTATCATTGCTTTTGTCTGTGGTTTCTCAAACTTTCTCTCAATCCATTGAAGGAATCTAAATATAAGTATTTTGAATTCCTTACCAAGTAGTTCCAACAACACTTCTTCCTTTGCAAAATTTCCTGGCCCTGTGTTTTGGTCACTTATTTGAGTTGTTATTGTATTAATTTGTTAATTATATATTGGTTTGCAGGGAGCTGTGTTAGCAAATAGTTAAAGCATTCATTTACTAAACAAAAGGTTGCAGTTAAAAACCACTAGCCTCTCTGTGGGAGAAAGATGAGGCAGTCTGCTTCCTTAAAGATTTATGGCCTTGGAAACCCTATAGGGCATTTCTACTCTGTCCTATACAGTTGCTAAGAGTTGAAATCAACTTGATGGTAGTGAGTTTGATTTTCTGTTTTGTTTATGTTGGTTTGTTTCATCTTGATTTTTTATTATGGTTTACTTCAATATATCCAGGGAACAGGGTGAGCCATTTTACTTTGGTTGCTAGTTTGGTGACACTGGGGCACTCACCATCTCTCTCCAGTTGGAGGTGCTGGTGTATGGAAGTGTGGGCACAAGTCTCTGATTGCTTATTATACAGAGCAGCTGAGGGAAGGCTAGGTGGCTGTTGGCTGCCACTTGTCATCAATCCAGTGGTGGTAGAGCTAATGTTGGCACTTATCTATGGAGGGGAAAAGAAGAAAACCAAAATTAAAAGAGAAAAAGTTAAGAAACAAGGGAGAGGAACTAGGGATACCTGCAAACAAGGAAAAAGAGAAAAACAAATAAGATAATAAAAAATTTTAAAAAATGTGGCACAGTACTGGTGGAAGTGCTAGCCACCAAACATGTCAGTGGCAGAAATGTGACACTCACTCTCTGGAAGTGTACACTCTAAATATGGAGGGTCAGAGGTAGGTGCTACTGAACAAAGAAGTGGCAGGGGACAGGGCATCCATTCAATTCAATCAAAAAACCAAAAATAAATAAAAGTGGGGATAAGTAGAAGAAAATAAAAGGGAGTAAGGTGAGATAAGAGGGAAGAACAGAGAAGAAGGAAAGAAGTAAAAGAAAAAAAAGAGAGAAAAACAAAAATGTTGGTGTAAGTGTTAGCCACCAAACACACCTGCAGGTGGGATGAAAAGCTCACTGCAGAGGAGTACACAGCGTCATCCCCAGAAGTGTAGGACCAGGCACTTCTGACTGTGGATTGAGGTTCACAGCTGCTCCATGGGATGAAAAAAAGAAGTTGGGAAGAAGAAGAAAAAGAGAAACAAAG
>NW_006921970.1:1132232-1136708 GCF_000298275.1 Orycteropus afer afer | reverse complement strand
TGAGAGACGAGGAAAAACTAAGATAAAGGAAAAAAAAAAAAATGACGCAACTGACAGTGGGGCAGATTTGACCTGTCTTCGATTATGTGGTGTTGTGGAGCTGCTTCTCTGGTCACCAAGAGGTTGTGCAAGGTAAGGGAGGAAGTCACACCTCTTTGGTCATCAATCACCAATGGGAATGTGCAGTCCTGGATAAGCAGAGCCAGTTATCTTGTTCTTGCTTTGATTAGAATGCTGCTTGCAATAATTCAAATGGTGGCACAGTGCTTTTTGCAATTTACCATTTCTTGTTCAATGTTTTCTTTCAATCTCATTTGTATTTGATCTACTTATTTTCCTTTGAAGCTCTAGATTCCAGAATTGTCATCTGTATTGATTTTACTTACTTATTCAAGTCTTTGTTGTAGAGGGTCTGCATAGTGTATCTGCCATCTTGGACCCTCCCATTATTACCAATTTTAATCATAGAATAATATATAATAATATGGTTATAAATTGCTTAATTGTAATATTCCTTGAGGAGCTCTGGTGGCGTAGTGCCTAAGACATTTGACTACTAACCAGAAGGCTGGCTGCTCAATCTCACCAGCCACTCATTGGAAGGAAGATTGGGCAACCTACATCTGTAGTGATACGGCCTTGGAAACCCAAGGAAGGGTTGCCATGAGTTGAATCCAACTTGATGGCAGTGAGAGTTAGTTTAAGAATATTCCTTAGATTGTATAAATACTAACAACAAAACTGTTTTGTAAAACATGTCTACATTGAATTACATCATTATTAATTATAACATTATCAGTAACTGAGCAGAAGTCTTTTTATTTTTCTACTTCTTTTTCTTTAATCACTACTTCATGCTAAAAACAGTTATCAATATAGGTTCACAAATACTAATTACACTGCTGCAGTTAAATACTAGAAAACTGGGCAAAATCAGTGACTATAAAAAACACTGGCAAAAACTAAAACAGTGTGTGCTTGTAGTGCATGCAGACCAAACCACATCACTTGAAGTATCATTGTAATGGGTAATAATGACAGCTCTGACTAGAGCACATTGTTGTGTGCCTTTGAGTTGGACCCGACTCAAAGTGAACCCTCCTTGGGTTTCCGAGGCAGTATCACTATGGAAGTAGATTGCCCCATCTTCCTTCTGAGGAGTGCCTGGTGAGTTTGAACCACTAGGCTCCTGGTTAGCAATCAAGTGTCTTAGGCACTACACTACCAGATCTCCTAGTAGGGTCAAAAAGCAAATTAGCATAGTGTTTTAGCCTTGCAGCTGTGTTGATACATGTAAGCTGGGCTTACAAAAATTTTATTTGTTGTTGGGATTACAAAAATTTAATTTGTTGTTATAACCAAATACAGGGATATTGTATTTAAAATAATAAATTTCTGCTAAAACACTGCACAAAAATTTTATAGACATTTTGGTGTCACCTCCTCTGGATTCGTTCTGCTTGTTCTTCAAAATCCTCTATTGACTATTCCCAATCCTACTTTTTGTCCCAGGAGGCTGACTTGGTTGGGTGAGAGCAGGATGCTGTGGAGTTTATTCCCTCAGTTCCATCTCTTCAGGGTCACCGGCATTGGTATTTTCCTTCAACTGAAGGTCACTGTTACTCACAAGGAAACCTCTTCTATTCTCTTCTTTCCTTCTGAGGCCCTATAACTGGTACCTCCCCGCATCCATCTTTCCTGGCCTAGAAGTGGTAATGGGAGCTCTGGTAGCATCGTGGCTAAGACACTTGCCTGCTAACCAGACGGCTGGAGGTTCAAACCCACCAGCCACTCTTCAGAAGGAAGGTTGGTCAATCCTACTTCTGCAATGATACTGCCTCGGAAACCCAAGGAGGGATCACTATGAGTTGGGTTTGACTCGACGGCACATAACAACAACAACAACAGAAGTAGTAACAGATTTTCTGAGAGTACTCTCTGTTTTCAGCATTATCCTTTAGAGATTCCCTGCATCTTACCCATACCTTTGTAAATAGCCCCTTTACAATCCTTCCTAGAAAATAGGATACTGTTTTCTGTGTGTTAACTATTTTCTTCAGGGACACTGACTTATACAAATTGATTTTTATTTTGGTTCTCTTTGTCATATATTCCCTCCTCACCTTTGACCCCCCGACTCAGATTTTCCTAATAAATTTAGTTTATTCATGTGTCTTTCCTTTTTTGTTTTGAGATATGCTTCAATGACTCTTAGCAGTCATACCTTTCCTCTTTTTCCACCATTTTCTATTTTTCTATCAAAAGAAATTTGTATGCATCAGTAAAATAAATTGAACTTCAAGTGTTGTTTTTGAAATATACTAAGAAAAAGCCCATGTATGAAAACTTCAGAAAGTGAGCAATTTGCAGTTGAAAAGCAATTACAATTACCAGTAGCCAAGTTCCTAGGCTTTGTGTGTGTGTGTGTGTGTGTGTGTGGGGGGGTGATATTTGTAGCTGATTAAATTTCTTCTAATGATATGTATAGGCACACACAAGAAAATTAAATTGAAATATATTACCTCTTTGGGAAATAACAATGCATCCTTGTAATAGAGTTCTGAATATTACATTCTACTCCAAATAAGTGAAATCACAGTTAGTATTTTGTGTTTAGAATTAATGAATTCCTGTTGAGTTTATACAAAACATTAAGTTGAGAATTAATTATAATATAGATGGATAATTGCATTTAGCCATTTGTGAACAGCCAGAGTAAAAATTCTGAATTTCATAACATCACTAACCTCTCCTATATTTTTTATTTTAATTCAACTTAAAAATAAAAAAAATCCTGAAAAAGAGCTCTGGTGTCATAGTCCCTAAGGCCTTTTTTCCCCTATAATAAGACTATTAAACACATTGAAAATATTCCTAAAATAAAAGCAAATAAAAAAACCTTTCTTATTAGGTATTGATTACATAATAATATATTCAAAGGCAAATGATGATGATGCAGATGATCTCTAAGTATTTTTACTCACAGAGGTTAGGTTTTCCCAGGCCTGTCAATAATGTAGGTAGCTGGATAGGTATACACATCAAATACACAATCTTGACACATACTAAACCAATATATTTGAAGAAAGAATAAAAGGTAATTAGGAAGATGGGGCAATCTACTTCCGTAGTGATACTGCCTCGGAAACCCAAGGAGGGGTCTCTATGAGTCGGGTCTGACTCGATGGCACATAACAGCAACAACAACATGAGTAAAATATATGCTGTAATATTTGGACAAAATATTTTATTCTTTAGATTTTGTTAAAGATTTTGCTAATTAGTTCATTGTCATTAACTAATAATGATAATAATATAAATAACCAAAAAAGCATTGTCATTGAATCAGTTCCAACTCACAGCAACCCTTTAGGATGAAGTAGAACTGTCCCATAGTGTTTCCAAGTGTATAATCTTTATGGAAGCAGACTGCCACATCTTTTTCTCATGGAGCATCTGGAGAGTTTGAACCACTGACCTTTTGTTTAGCCCATCACCAGGGCTCCTTGAGCTGTTTGTAAGCTGTTAAGATCCCAATCGCTACTTGCCAAAGTTGGAGGTGGAACAATGTTTGTGTAGTATGTTATGCCAATTGAACTTGATGTCCCCTGTGACTACGGTCCCGAGCCCATAGGCTCAACTACTCGCTCCCTCTGGGTGGCTGGCTGTGACCAACAAGTGACTACAACCTTGTCCCTTGTCAGCTCTACTAAAGACTTGGGAATTCTTACAGAACACCCAAATACACTTGTAGAACCATTGTCTGCCACTCCTGTACATGGTCTTGGGTACACTCCCTGCTTCACAGACATACCTACTAGTTCAGCCTGTTCACCCATCTATCCACCCATATACCCATGTTTGCTTTCACTGACAATGCAGTACTGTATGTGCAAAGGGGTTCATCTTTGTTGTCTGCAGTTCCCATGTACCTCTCTATGTCTTCCTCTTCCTCAATGCCACCATGTTGCTAACTCACATTTGGTACATTACTCTTCTCTTCACTCAAATCCATACTTAGTTCTACCTATCTAACAGTTTTCCCCCCCTCCCCTTCCACCACTGGTAACCAAAAAAGAAAATTTCCTTCCACAGATAAACCTTTCCTTGACTTTTACAATAACAGAATAATACAATATTTGTCGTTTTGTGATTGACTTATTTCACTCACCATAAGTTCTGATTCCTCCAAGTCCTCCAAGTTCATCCATGTTATCTGGTGTTTTGCAGATTGTACATTATTCTCTAATGTTGCATAGTATTCGATTGTGTGTATGTACCATAGTTTGGTTACCCATTCCTCAGCTGATGGATACCTAGGATGTTTCCATCTTGGCTATTGTAAATAGTGCTGCAATGAACATGGGTGTGCATATGTCTGTTCTTCTCATGGCTTTCAGTTCTTTAGGATATATACCTAGTAATGGAATGGCTGGGTCAAATGGTATTTCTAATTCTAACTTTTTAAGGAATCAC
>NW_006921970.1:1130390-1131572 GCF_000298275.1 Orycteropus afer afer | reverse complement strand
ATCTTGTTTCATTTTTCTGCAAATGGATATCCAGTTTTGCCAGCACCATTTATTAAACAAACATTCTCTTCCCCATTTAATGGATTTTGGCCCTTTGTCAAAAATTAGCTGACCATAGGGTGATGGATCTATTTCTGGGTTCTCAATTCTATTCCATTGGTCTATGTGTCTGTCATTATACCAATATCAGGCACTACTGTGGCTGTATAGTAGATTTTGAGATCTGGCAGTATGAGACCTCCTACTTTCTTCTTCTTCTTCAACAGTGCTTTGCTTATCTGAGGTCTCTTTTCTTTCCATGTAAAGTTAGTGATTGGTTTTTCCGTATCCTTAAACAATGTTGGTGGGATCTGGATTGGGATTGAATTGAATGTATAGATTGTTTTGGGTAGAACTGACATTTTCACAATGTTCAGTCTTCCTATCCATGCGCATGGGATGTTCTTCCATTTATGGAGAGCTCTTATGGTTTCTTGAAGTAGTTTTTTATAGTTTACTTTGTACAGGTCTTTTGTGTCCTTAGTAAGATTTATTTATTTGTTTATTTATTTTGGTAGTTATTGTAAAGGTATTGAACTCCTAATTTCTTTTTCAGCAATCTCTTTGCTGGTATAGAGGTATCCAACTGAATTTTGGATGTTGATCTTGTATCTTGCCACAATGTTCTATCTTTCAATTAGTTCCAGTAGATTTTTGACTGAGTCTCTTGGGTTTTCTAGGTATAGGATCATATCATCAGCAAATAGGGATAGTTTAACTTCTTCCTTACCAGTTTGTATGCTTTGATTTCCCTTTCTTGCCTTATTACCCTGGCTAGGACTTCCAATACAATATTGAATAGAAGTGGTGATAAAGGGCATCCTTGTCTGGTTCCTGTTCACAAGGGAAATGGTTTCAGTCTCTCTGCATTGAGAATAATGTTGGCTGTTGGTTTTGCATGGATGCCATTTATTATGTTGAGGAATGTACTTTCTATTTCTATTTTGCTGAGAGTTTTGATCAGCAATAGGGTTTGGAATTTATCAAATGCCTTTTCTGCATCAATTGATAGGATCATGTGGTTCTTTTCCTTTGTTTCATTTATGGGATGGATGACATTGATTGTTTTTCTAATGTTGAACCATCCTTGCATACCTGATGTGAACCCCACTTGGTCATAATGAATGATTTTCTTGATATGTT
>NW_006921970.1:1063290-1127865 GCF_000298275.1 Orycteropus afer afer | reverse complement strand
AGTGGTGTATTAAAGTCTCCCACTATGACTGTGGAGTCATCTATTTGACTTTTCAACTCTTTTAAAGTCTGATTTATGTATTTTGGGACTCTTTCATTGGGTCCATAGATATTTATTATGGTTATATCTTCATGTTCAATTGATTGTTTAATCATTATATAATGTCTTTTCTTGTCTCATATGGTGGTTTCTGTTTTAAAGTCAATTTGATCATGAAATTAATATTGCCATTCCTGCTCTCTTACAGTTGCCATTTGCTTGATATATATTTTTTCCAGCCTTTGATTTTTAGTCTGTTTTTGCTTTGTCTCTAAGGTGTGTCTCTTGTAGGCAGCATATTGATGGGTTTCATTTTCTTATCCTATCTGCAACTCTCTGTCTCTTGAGTGGTCCATTTAATGCATTAACATTCAGTGTAATTATTGACAAGTATACATTGGTTGCTGTCATTTTGTTACGTGTTTTTTCATGGTGTCCCTGGTTTCTTTGTTCCATATTATTTTCTGTGTTGAGGTCCTCATGTTTATGAATCATGTTGTCTTTTCCTTTGTTACTCTTGTTTTAGTATTTCCTGAATATTTGTGCTTGTCCTCTTTTTTATTGTGATGTGAAGGTTTATCATGTTTCTTTAAGGTTACCCTGTGATTTATAATTTTCTCCTCGAGTTTAGAACAGTCCTTTCTATCTTGCAACTCTCTTGACTTCTTCACCACTATAAGTACACAGTATTTTTCCCTCTTTTTGGTTTGTATTTGTTCTCACTTGCCAATTAATGTCTCTGGTTCACTGTTTACAATCTTGTAAGCTCATTTTACTTTGGATATGTCCATAGCTGTGGTTTTTGGGTTATGTCATTTTGTGTATTAATGGTCCATTGTTATTTGCTATCTTTGGTTCTCTGTTCAAAGGACTCCCTTTAGTGTCTCTTGAAAGGTTGTTCTAGTTTTAACAAATTCCCTTATTTGATTATCTGGAAATCTCCTAATTTCACCATCATATTTGAGGGACAATTTTGCCGGGTATATAATTCTTGCAGCATAGTGGCTAAAAGCACTTGACTGCTAACCAGAAGGCTGGCGGTTCAAACCCACCAGCCACTCCTTGGAAGGAAGGTTGGGCAATCCTACTTCCGTAGTGATACTGCCTCAGAAAACCAAGGAGGGGTCGCTATGAGTCGGGGCTGACTCGACGGCACATAACAACAACAATAACAACAACAACAACATATAATTCTTGTTTGAAAGTATTTCTCTTTCAGGGTTTTATATATCCCATCCCATTGCCTTCTATTTGCATGGTTTCTGCTGAGAAATCAGAGCTTATTCTTACTGGTTGTCCATTGTAAGTAACTTTTTGTTTCCCTTGTGCTGCTTTCAGGATCCTTTCTTTTTCTTTGGTTTTGATGAGTTTGATGATGATATGTTGGTGATTTTCTTTTGAGGTATCCTGTTTGGGGTTCATTGGACTTCCTGAATGTATGTATTCTCATCTTTCATCATATCCGGGAAGTTTTCCTCCACCAAATCTTGGACAATTTTCTCAGTGGTTTTATTTTTCTCTTCCTGTTCTGGAATTCCAATGACATGTATTTTATTCCTTTTGATGGTATCCCACATGGACCTTAGGGTCTGTATTCTCCACTTTGTTTCTACCACTTTATCTTGCTTTTCTGTGCTGTGATGGTCTGTTGTCCCCAAGACATCATGGCTTTGTTGTATTTAGATCTCTGTTAACTGTGAAGAACAGCCGAGGGTGAGTCAGGTTTTTCTTGGTGGTTTTAATCATTGGCCCATTGGTGGAAAAGGAAGTGGTGGCTCTCACTCAGTAAGTGAAGTTGCAGGAGGTGTGGGTGTAGTTCTGTTGTATGCATACTGTTGCTGTCTTCCATTCTGTTAGACAAAAATAACAATTGAATAATCATCAAAAAAGTAAAAGCACATGGAAAAAAAAAAAACCCACATCATTTAATTACACAGGCACAGTAACCAAGAAAAGAAAAACGGGAAAAAGAAGAAGAAAAAGTACATAAATAACTGCAATATCTGAGGCGAGGGCAATAAGAGAAAAAAGGTAGAGAAGGAGAATAATGAAAAAAAAAAAGGGAAATATGCAAAAAGAAAAACAAGGAACACGTTAACCATAAGAAAAAAAAAAAATTGGAACCAGGAACATGGTAAGAAAAAAAGCTGAAAACTAGGACCTGGGAGGGCAAGAATAAAGAATAATAGTAAAAAGGATGAAAGTAATAATAGTAGTAGTAGTTCTAAAGCAGACAAAAACACGGAAACTAAAAAACAGAAAAAAGAAAGAAAAAACAAAAAAATTGGGCGAGGGCAAGGCAAGGCACCCAGGCTCCACTAGAGCACACAGACTGGGATGGAGTTCCTACGGGTCCAGAAGGTGGGTGGGAGTGGGGGATGGCAGAATTTCCATTCACCAAGAGGGTGTGGGGTATAAGAGTAACATGGGGAATGTCATACATTTCTAGTAGTCCAGGACAGAATGTCCTTGGGGTTACTGGCAAGTGGAACCTGTTCTTAAGCCCCTGGAATCTGGGAGAACACTGTCACTTTAAATATCTAAAATGGTCAAGCTGCTTGTAAACATTCAAAATGGCTGCACCCTCTGAGCAGACAAAAGTCCACAGTTCAGCCTGCTGTCTTCTTTGCTGCCTCCCCTTTTATTCCCCAACCACCAGAGCAGTCTTCCATGCAGTTCATAGCTAGCAGGGCTGATTTTTAGGTTAATTTTTAGGTCCTACCACCACTCGATAACATCCAAGCCATCTGTGCCATCAGGATCACTGTCAGTTCTCAGCTCTGTATGTCTCCTTTTTTGGTATTTTCATGCAAAGTCTTCTGCTAGATGGATTTTAGTCCACTTCTCTATCCTTCCCGGCAAAGCTCAGGTGTTCAGGATTATCTTCTGTATCTGTGTTAATTGGTTCCCCTTTTCTTTGTTGAAAAAGGTCTATGCAGTCTTTCTGCCTATTCCACCATCTTACTGTAATTGTTATTGTTCTTTTGTATTTCAAAACTAATAGCAATAAGCATTCTTATTCATTTATTTTAAAATTAATTGGTATTTAAATAATTTCAAGTACAGTATGAAGACCTTGGATGAGGCAAATAGTTAATATACTTGGATGATAACCATTTGGTAGTCAGTTCCAGTCCATCCAGAGGTGTCTCAGAAAAAAGTATGGTAATCTTTTTCTAAAAAATCAGCCATTGATAACCCTATGGAATACAGTCCTACTATGGCACACATTTGGTGGCCATGAGTTGGAATCAACTCAGCAGTGACTGTTTTTAACTGGTATATAGAGTGTAGTTGTGCACACAAAAGAAGGATGTGGAGACACTTGTTTTTCAACAAATTATTCATGGAAACTTTTGATAACTGTACCTCAGGTTTTATTTGTTGTTGTTGTTGTTTTTCCTAAAGAAGCTTTTTTTTTTTATATAGACCTTATGTAGTTCTGGTGGGAGTGATATACTCAGATTCAAAGGTCCCATGATAATCTCTAATAATCTCTTGTAATAATCTTATGAGATAATCTTTCATATCACCCTACTCACAATGAGTAAAGTATAGATATGGGAATCATCAGAGTAATAAGATCCTATGAGATTCTAGCTGAGACTCCTTTCAGGACACTTTCCTAGGAATTGAATCAACATGGAAGATAAAAAATTACTGACAGAGAGAAATAACTTTTTCACTATTGGGGTTTCACTATTGGCATTATTTGGGTCCTGGCTAAAGCTGAACCTGAAACCTTGAAGTATGAGTTTTATGAGATTAGCCAATAAATTTCTTTTAGGTGTTCAACCAATTTAAGTTTTTTTTCTCACTTACCTTTTTTCTCACTTGCTACCAAAGCCATCCTACATGATAAAAAGAGTATAATTATTATTTTTGTTAATAATAAATAGTATCCAACTATACTGGAGCTCTGGTGGCATAGTGCCTAAGGCATTTGACTGCTAACCAGAAGGCTGGTGATTCAAACCCAACAGCCACTCCTCAGAAGGAAGGTTGGGCAATCTACTTCCGTAGTGATATTACCTGGGAAACCCAAGGAGGGGTCACTATGAGTCAGATCTAATTCAATGGCAATGAGTAGTAGTAATAGTGTTGTTAGTAGTAGTAGTGTTGTTGTTGTTGTTATGTGCCGCTCGAGTTGAACCCGACTCATAGAGACTTCTCCTTCCTTCCAAGGAGTGGCTGGTGGGTTTGAACCGCCAGCCTTTTGGTTAGCAGTCAAGTGCCTTAGGCACTATGCTACCAGAGCTCCTAGTAGTAGTAGTAGTAACATATTTTCTTCCTAAATCTTCAGTAATTTATAGATTGAAAATCAGTGAAAGTACTAATTTCTCCAAACATTTGCTTCTCAAGATGCTATTAATCATCTTGCCTTTTTTGTCAATACTGGTCAAAGAATACCATATTCCCATTTTATTTGTTTCCTTGTTTGCTAGTGAAGTTTAGAATTCAGATTTTTTTCTTTTCCTCCTCTCTCTTTCCTATAAATTAATCTCACAGCTTGTCTGTCAGTTTGTTGCACTGTGATGGCTTGCATGCTGCTGTGAGGCTGGAGGCTATGCCACCTGTATTTGGAATACCAGCAAGGTCACCCATAGTAGACAGGCTTCAGTGGAGTTTAGGCTAAACAGAGTGGGAAGAAGCATCAGGCCTTCTGGTTCTGAAACAATTTGCCACTGAAAACCTTATGGATAGCAGTGAAACTCCTTCTAATGTATTGACAGAGCAGTGGTTTGTGCTGTTGTTCATAGTGTTGTTTCTAATAGGAGCTCTGGTAGCATAGTGCCTAAGGCACTTGACTGCTAACCAAAAGGCTGGCAGTTCAAATCCACCAGCCACTCCTCAGAAGGAAGACTGAGTAATCTACTTCCGTAGTGATACTGCCTTGGCAACCCAAGGAGTGGTCGCTATGAGTCGGGGCCGACTCGATGGCACATAACAAAAACAACATTGTTTCTAATAATCTAGTGTTATAATTGGGACCTTAAATGCCATGTAAGTCAATCAACCAACCTATCACTGATAACTTTACCAAGAATCTTCTAAGGAAATCCCTCACATTCACTTTCTAGTGCTACTAATCTATCTTTTCATCATCTTCCTGGAATGATTTGTAAAATATTTGCTGACTGGTTTAGTTGTGCCCAATATTCCATTATTTTTCAACATATAAATAAAATAAATGTACAAGTTCTTTACATATTTTTATGATCTGGTGCATTAAATATTGTTCCAATAGACTGTGGAATAACAAATGATCAAAGGGCATATTTGATAGGAATAAAGAAATTATATATTTACCAATACAATCATCTATGTATCATTTCATAAAAAGCCATTCAAAAATCTTCAAAGATATGTTAATCTACAAGGAATATCACATATCCTCATAATATGTGTTTCAATTGCTAACTTGAAAGCAATTGTTAAGTATTGTTGAGTTGGTTCTGACTCACAGCAATCCTATATTCAACTGAAAGTAACAGTGCTGGTCTTGTGCCATCCTCACAATCATTGCTATCTTTAAACCCATTGTTGCAGCCGCTGTGTCAATCCATCTTGTTGAAGGTCTTCCTCTTTTTTTCAGACCCTCTACTTTACCCAGTATTATGTCCTTTTGCAGGGACTGGTCCCTCATGATAACATGTCTTTTGATTTCACCATGCCACATTTTTAATATTTATGTATTAAATTTGTTATTGTTAGCTGCCATCAAGTGGACTCCTACTCATGATGACCTTATATATAATAGAATCAAATGTTTCTGGGTCCTGTGTCATCCTAGCAATTCACTGGTATATTCCTGGCTATTGTGCTAACCCATCTCACCAAGAGTCGTCCATATCTTCACTGGCCCTTTACTTCACCAAATATAATGTCCTCATCTAGTGATAAATCCTTCCTAAGGCTGTGTCCAAAACAAGAAAGTCAGATGATATTCTGTTGTGATCCACATGGTTTTCATAGGCTAATTTTGAGAAGTCGATCACTAGGCCTTTCTTCCTAGTCAATTCTGGTCTGGAAGCTCTGTTGAAACCAGTCCACCATGGGCAACAGTGCTGGTATTTGAAATACAGTCATATAATTTACAGGATTATGGCAAAATGGAAGCCACCACAGTAGAACAAACTGGGTTGTTGTTGTTGTTGTTAGGTACTGTCGAGTGGACTCACCTCATAGCAATCCTATGTACAACAGAACGAAATATCACCTGGTCCTACACCATCCCCAGAATCTTTGCTATGCTTGAACCCATCATTAAAACCACTACATCAATCCATCTTGTTGAAAGTTTTCCTCTTCTTTGCTAACCTTCAACTTTACCAAGCATGATATCCTTCTCCAGGGACTGGTCCCTTCTGACAACATGACCAAAGTAGGTGAGATGAAGTCTGGCCATTCTTGCTTCCAAGAAGCATTCTGGCTGCACTTTTTCCAGGACATATTTGTTCATTCTTCTGGTGGTCCATGTTATTTTCTGTGTTTTTTGACAACATAATTCAAAGGTATCAATTATTCTTCAGTCTTCTTGTTCATTGTCCAGATTTTATATGCATATGAAGCAACTGCACATACCATAGCTTGGGTTAGGTTCATCTTAGTCATCAAAGTTACTTCTTCACTCTTCAACACTTCAAAGAGGTCCTTTGTAGCAAATTTTCCAAGTGCAATATGATGTCTGATTTTGGGACTGCTGCTTCCCTGGATGTTTACTGTTGATCCAAGTAAAATGAAATCTCTGCCAGTAACAAACTTTTCTCCATTTATCATGATGATGCTTATTTATCCAGTTGTAAGAATTTTCATTTCCTTTATGTAGAGGTACAAACCCTACTGCAGACTGTAGTTTTTGATCTTCATCATTAAGGGCTTCAAGTCATCTTCACTTTCAGCAAGTAAGGTTGTGTCATCTGCATATCAGAGTTAATAGTTCTTCATTCAAATCTGATGCCTTGTTCTTCTTCATATAGTCCAATTTCTTGTATTATTTGCTCCGCATACAGATTGAATAAGTATGGTGAAAGGATACAAGCCTGACATACACCCTTCTGGATTTTAAACCATGCGATATCTCCTTATTTCATTCAAAAGACAATTTCTTGGTGTATGCGCATATTCCTCATGTGCACAATTAAGTGTGAGGAATTCCCATTTTTCACAATGTTATCCGTAATTTGTTATGATCCACACAATCAAATGCCTTTTCATAGTCAATAAAACACACGTACACATATTTCTGGTAGTCTTTGCTTTCAGCCACAATCTATCTGACATAAGCAGTGATATTCCCTCATTCCACATCCTCTTCTGAATCCAGCTTGCATTTCTGGGAGAGATCCCTGTCAATATATCACTGCAACCATTTTTTGAATTATCTTCAGCAAGGTTTTACTTGTGTGTAATATTAATAATATTGTCAATAATTTCCTCATACTGTTGAATCACATTTCTAGGCATTGGGAACACATATCAGTTTCTTCCAGTCGGCTGGCCAGGTAGCTGTCATCCAAATTTCTTGGCATAAACAATAAGCACCTCCAGTACTGTATTCATTTATTGAAACATCTCAATTTATTGTATACCATCAATTCCTAGACTCTTGTTTTTTCACAATTCCTTCAGTGAAACTTGGAGTTCTTCTTTTAATAATATTGTTTCCTTATCACATGCTAACTCCTATAATAGTTAGACATCAATCATTTTTTTTCTGATATGGTGACTCTGTATTCCTTCCATCTTTTTTTGATGCTTCCTGCATCATTCAATATTTTGCCCATGTTGTTGTTGTTGTTGTTAAGTGCCGTCGAGTCGTTTCTGACTCATAGCAACCCCATGCACAGCAGAACGAAACACTGCCCTATCCCGCGCCAACCCCACAATCCCTGCTATACTTGAGCTCATCATTGCAGCCACCATATCAATCCATCTCCTTGAAGGCCTCCCCCTCTTTCGTCGACCCTCCACCCTACCAAGCATGATATCCTTCTCCAGGGAATGATCCCTCCTTACAACATGACCAAAATAGGTGAGACGAAGTCTGGCCATTCTTGCTTCCAAGGAGCATTCTGGCTGCACTTCCTCCAGGACAGATTTGTAAGTTCTTTTAGCAGTCCATGGTACTTTCAGCATTCTTTGCCAGCACCACAACTCAAAAGCATCAACTCTTCTTCGGTCTGCCTTATTCATTGTCCAGCTCTCACATGAATATGAGGCTATTGGAAATATCATGGCTTGTGTCAGGCACACCTTAGTCCTCAATGAGATATCCTTGCTCCTCAGCACTTGAAACAGTTCCTTCGCAGTTGACTTTCCCAATGCTACACGTCATCTAATGTCCTGACTGATCCTTCCGTTGGCATCGATTGTAGAACCAAGCAACATGAATTCCTTGACAACCTCAATCTTCTCTCCATTTATTGTGATGCTGCTCATTGGTCTAGTTGTGAGGATTTTTGTTTTCTTTATATTGAGACGTAATCCATACTTCAGACTGCATTCTTCAACCTTCATCAGTAGGTTTTGCCCATAGAATCCCTCAATATTGCAAGTGGAGCCTCAAATTATTTCTTCAGTTCTTTCAGCTTGAGAAATGTTGACCATGTTCTTCCCTTTTAGTTCTCTAACTTCAGGTCTTTGCATATTTCATTGTAAACTTTACTTTGTCTTCTTGAGCTGCCCTTTGAAATCTTCTGTTCAGTTACTTTATTTCAGCATTTCTTCCAATTGCTTTACATTCAACAGCAAGTTTCAGAGTCTCTTCTTACATTCATTTTGGTCTTTTCTTCCTTCCAGTCTTTTTAATGACTGTTTTCTTCATGTATGATGCTCTTGATGTAATCCAATCCACAACTTGCCTTGTCTTCAGTAAGTGGGGTTCAATGAATCAAATCTATTCTTCAGATGGTCTCTAAATGTATGTGGGTTATAGTCAATATCATATTTTGGCTCTCATGAACCTGTTTTAATTTTCTTCAGTTTCAACTTGAATTGGCATAAGAGTAATTGATGATCTATTCCACAGTCAGTTCCTGGTCTTGCTTCAACTGCTTTCATTGACCTTCTCCATTGCCTCTTTCCACAGATGTAGTCAATCCAATTCCTGTGTATTACATCTGGCAAGGTCCATGGGTATAGCTGCTGTTAAGTTGCTGGGGGAAAAAAAAAAAAAAAAAAAACATATTTGCAATGAATAAATAGTTGGTCTTGCAAAATTATCATGTGATATCCAGAGTCATTGCTGTCACCAAGGCCACATTTTCCAGCTCCTGATGATTGTTCTTTGTTTCCAACTTTCACATTCCAATCACCAATAGTTATCTATACATCTTGATTGCATGTTTGGTCAATGTCAGACTGCAGAAGCTGGTAAAAATCTTTAATTTTTTCATGTTTAGCTTTCATGATTAATGTGTAACTTTGAATAATAGTCATATTAATTGGTCTTCATTGTAGGCATATGGATATTATCCTATCATTGACAGCATTGCACTTCAGGATAGATCTTGAAACATTCTTTGTGATGATGAATGTCATGCCATTCCTCTTCAATTTGTCATTCCCAGCATAATAGACCATATATGATTGTTTGATTCAAAATGGCCTATACCAGTCCATTTCAGCTCATGAATGCCTAGAATATCAATCTTTATGTGTTCCGTGTCATTTTTGACAATTTCCAGTTTTCTTAGATTCATACTTTGTACAACTCATGTTCTTATTTTTAATGGATGCTTGCAGCTCTTTCTTCACATTTGAGTGATGCCCCATCAGCAAATGAAAGTCTCAAAAGCTAAATTTCATCCGTGTCATTAAGGCTGACTCTGCTTTGAGGAGGCAGCTCTTCCCCAGTACTATTACTATTTTGAATGTCTCCCAAACTGAAGGGCTCATCTTCCAGCCCTATCTCAATGTTTCAAAGCTGTTCATAAAGTTTTCCAGGAATATCAGACAGTGTTTCACTGCCATTCATAAGGTTTTCAGTGGCCAGTTTTTTTTTTTTTTTTTTCAGAAGTGGATGGCCCCATCCTTTTTCCTAATCTGTCTTTGTATGGAATCTTCACCTGTCCTGCATGGGTGACCCTGCAGGTATCTGAAACCCTGCAACCTCATAGCCACACGCAGGCCACCACAATACAACTGACAGACAAGTGGTGTGAAAGATGGGTACAAAATATTAAACTTAGCCACATGTTGTTTAAATTATTTAATTCAATGTTTCCAAAACAGTATACTACTTTCATGATTTTTTTTTTTTAACTTGAAGCTGAGAAAGGAACCAGTAGTAATGTAAGGAGGATGACATGGAAACATTGAGGGTGGGTAGAGGCAAAGTAACGTTGTACTATGGTGAGTTAAAGACATCAGGTTTGACTGGGAAAGACACCAAGAGACATAGGTCCCCACTGTACAAAGCTGAACAACTGATCTTCCTACTGTACTGTAGTCATAGTCATTCTTAGTAAAAACTAGAAAAGGTGAAGTGTCACCTTGATACTATATGTATTCTGAAGAACACCAGATTCAGTCTACCACCAGTTTTTATTAATTTATTTTAATGGCCCACAAGCTAAGAACACTGTCAGAACTTTTAAATAGTTACATTATAAAAAAGTATTAAGTGTCAATATTTTATCCTCAATTTTACCTCTTGGTCTGTGAAGTCTTAAATTATTTATTTCTTGGCCCTTTAAGAAAAAGTTTTCCAACCAGTGAAATAAAGCATATATGCTCTTAAAATGTTTCTGTAATTTTACTCAATGTCTAATTAGAATATATATTCCATATTATCATACTATAATCAGATTTTTGAGAGAACCAAGGCAGAACTAAGTAGTATAAAAATACCAATTATTTTTCTAAAATGTCATGTGATGTTTCAAATAAGGAAAGTAATTAATGGTTATGAGGAATAGGATGGAAAATATGCATATGAATGGGCCCCTTGTGGCCTATGTTTTCTGATGTGCCAGGGCTCTCAGCGTTTCTTAAATTTTCTGTTCACACTAAATATATATTTTTATTGATTTTTTTTGCTTGGAGAGAGGGGTGGGAAAGGGCATTTTATTGTAATAACAACATCAGGCTGTAAAATAGAAGGTCAAGGTTAAGAAATAGAAGGAATGCCTACGAAAGCAGGTTATAAGTAAGCTAATAAATTAGAGGTGGCAGTTGACATCTATAGTACCTGTCCTCTGGATACTCTTGAAATATAAGTTCCTACCATGATTGTCAAAGATTATGTATCACTCTGAGAAGTTCTTGTTAATCAGTCTATGACTGACATTCTCCTTGGGTCTCTTCAAGTCCTTCACATGAGGCCAAGTCATCACTGAAGAAACACGAATGGAAATAAAGTAAATTGATTCTTTTAGCAAATTAGTTTTCCAAGAGCACATCACCAAAATGTCCTTTGGGAAAGTGAGTAAAAAGGAAAGTATTCTGAGCATATTTTTATTAATTCATACAAAATAGAAATTACATTAGAAAAGTTAACATATATATACAGTGAAACATCTCCTAACCTATGATCTATTATTAGTAACCCATGGTCCACAGCTTCACTGATTGTCATTTCAACATAATATATTAGAGTTTTTTGTTTATGGGGATGAAAACATTGACTATAAACACTGGTAACGTTTCACAACATGATTAATGTCATTGGTCTCACTGAATTATACACAAGAAAAATGCTGAAATGACAAATGTGGTGTTATCTAGATTTCAAAAACACCAAAAAATATACATCAAATATAAAGAATGTATGGAGCACAGTCCTACTCTGACACACATGTGGGTCACCTGTGTTGGAGCTGAATAGATGGCAATTAATTTTACCTCCTCTCAAATGAACTGTAATGCTGAAAATTTCTTTTTGGTTCATTCTCAAGCATGTATTCACTTTTTTTCTTACATTTATCTATATTCCAAATAAAATGCAGTATTATTTGACTTACTAAAAACTTTATATGAATGATATCATATTGGATATGTCCTTCTTCACCTCATTTTTTTTTTCATTCAATACTGTATTTTGGAGATATTAATAGAAATAACTCCAATTCATTATTTTTTACTGCTGCATAGTTTATAGAGTGATATAAATAAAAATTGTTTCTGTGAACATCTTTGTGCATATCTCCTATATGCATATGTGCCAATGTTTCTCTTCTGTGTATTCTAGGATTCAAATTTCTCAATCAAAGATTATGTGAGTCTCACCTAGGACACAGTCTCTGAAACTTTCTCCAATGTGGTTGGTCATTCTAGGTAACTTTATCCCCGCCACCCCTCAGCAAAATTCAGACATTCTCATTGTTCCATACCATTGCCAACATGTGATAGTATTAGACTCTTCAAAGTTTAGCCTTTCTTGTGTTGTATGAATTCTTTATCTGAGATTAAGCATCTTTGTGTGTGAGTGTGTGTATTTACTTTGTACATTAGTGACTGACATTTGTTTTTTCTTCTTTAAATTCCAGTTAATATAATTTTTACTTATTTTTCTTTTGGGTTATCTTTTTCTCATTAATATGTTAGGTTCTTTATATTCTTTAGACATTAATTTTTTTTGTTTTAGTTATATACATAGAAATATCTTCTCCCAATATGTTACTTGTCATTTACCCCATTTAAAGTTTTCTTTTGAGACATGGAATATTTTAAATTTAGTGTTGACAATTTGTTATAATTTCCCTTTTCAGCTATGCCTTTGGATTTAAGAAATATTTTTCTACCCAGGGCCACAAAAAATATCCTTCAATATGTTCTTCTAAAAGTATTAAAGTTATAGTTTTCACATGTACATCTATATTCTATTTACACTGATTTATGTATATTTAAATTTCAATTTTTCCACTTAGATATGCATATTGTCTGGCATATTTAATATAGTATCCTGTATCACATGTCCCCTATGATGTGTCTATCTCATGTCAAGTTCTCATGTCTGTTTGAGTCTGTATTTCTGCTCTGTCCTCTATTCCATTGTTTTACTTCATTCTTGCACCACATGGCGTTGTTTTAATTTTCAACACCTGAAATGGAGTTTTGGTGCTTAGTATAGAAAGTCCTCACAACCTACTTCTTCCACACAAAATCATTCCTGTCTAGTTTCTCTTCCATTCACACTTTGGAATTAGCTTGTCTCCTTCTATGAAAAACAAAAAACAAAAAACAAAACACTGTTGGAATTTTAAATGGAATTACATTGCACTACATTATTTGACAGAAAAAAAAAATGCTATCTTTACTACATTGAGATCTGTCTATACTACAACTCTCCCTTCATTTAAACATTACTCTATAGTGGTCTTGTCCAGTTTTAAATAGGTTTATTTTAATGAAAAATGGCATATTTTAAAAATTATATTTTTCTGTTTATTTTTTGCTAGTATATAAAAATGATTGGTTATTATACAATGATCATATTTCCAATGAAATTTTAGAACATTTAATGATAATTTTTAAGTGTATGCTTGTTAAACATCTCCTGAGCTTTCTCTGGATATCATTTTATTAACTGTTGCTAATTTTTACATCTCTTTCCTTATCAAATTGCACTGGATAGCAAAAATGCAGAAAAACCAAACAGAAGAAATACAGGAGGTTGAATGCTTAATGATGGTAATAGTAAGTAGCCAAACATTGAATAATGAGGCAACCAGAGAAACATAATGGCAGGAAGCTGCTAGCAGGGCAAAGGACATCTGGGCACTGGTAAAGGCCCATATAGCTCAGTTCTCTGTGTTGTCCCATTGATAGTCCCACATCACGTCCACTAGACTATCCCCTGGCAACTCTGTTTCTCCTCTTCAAGCAGGAATCGTGCTCTCCAGCTCCCCCTCTGCCACTTCCTCAGCAAACATGTCCAGAGGATGTGGGGGTACAGAGTCATAGGATCCATGGTCTGGCACCCCAGCTCCTTCAGCCACATGGCCAACTGTTCCAAAGTCTCTTGGTATACACCAAGGTTGCTCCAACCACTATCTGGTCTGCCAACCCTGGCACCAGTCTAGGCGCTGCAGACAGCTGGGCTGCCCAGACCCTTTGTCTGTTCCTTGGGTCCCCAGATATGCCAATGCCCCAGCAACTGTCTCCTTGGCAACAGCAGCTCCAGAAGGACCTCCAATGGGAATTGGTTTCTGGCTCATGCTATCTTCCTCCTCTGAGTCTGAGGCCTGGCTCTGATCAGGTGGTTGGCTCCCTGGTTTTCACCCAGTCAGTGTTATCAAGCTGGCTGTCTAGGATCTGAGTATCCTTCAAGAAGTAGTTGCCATCAGCCTCAAAATGGACTTCATCTCTTCACATAAGTTGGAGGTTGTGATCTGCACATACACCCTTCCTGACCCTTCATATCCCCTGAAGCCAGGATGTTATATTTGCTGGAGTCCTCCTCATCAAAATCCTCCTCATCACAGTGTTTACCTGTATATCCAATATATTGTCATATCCAATATTGGCCCAACCAAATTCCGTAGGAATAATTCCTCTCCTGTAGTCTCTAGTATGCTCTGACCAAGCTATGTACACTTTGTTATTTCCTAAATGTCTCAATTTTTTGCTCAAAGAATCATCATAATCAGAAGGCATTCTGGTTAATACAAGGAATATTGCTTCTACTACGGATATAGCAAAATATGGAGTGGTCATTCCAGTGCTTTTGTTTTTCAGTAGTCCTCCCACAAAACCACAATGGTTTATAAGATTTATCTCCCAATCAAGACCAGCTACAAAATCCTCATATGCTTGATTTCCTCCTGTATTGGTGAGAATAGAGTGTTTTGTCTTCTTGTCCTTCAGCACCATAAAATACTGAGATCTTATGTGACTCTGTACTGCCTTGAATCCAAGTTCCTAAGTTCTCTAAGAAGTTTTTCATTTTGATTCAGGAGGTGAAAGCTCCGCCTTTCGTCCCAGGAATTCATTCCCAGTGTACTAAGAAGCAATCTGCAATAACAAAATGCTGTCTGAGGCTTTTGAGATGTTAGTTCATCTTCTTGTTCCACAGCTTTCATGTTTAAGTCATTGAAGTGTTTCTCAACAAATTCTTTTTCTCTGTATGTTGCTTAAGGATGGCATTGATAACATAATTTTCCTGTTTTTCAGAAATGTACATCAGTTGTGGAGCAGGAACGTTAAGTGAGATTGCAGTAAGCATTCAGGACTGGTAACACCTAAATACTGCAAGATCTCATCAAAAACATCTTCATTTCTTATTGTATCCCAGGTTGGTACACGTTTCTCTAAATCTTTTATACTGGAGGGACAGTTCATCATTTTCTGTTACATCTACTAAGAATTCATTAGATGTAAGAGGCTCTTCTGGCTTCTCATGTTGAGTCAATGAAAGTATGAAAGATGTAAGTTCTGACAAGCCACTTACAAGAGGTGGTACACACAGGATAGCAGAGTTCCGTGAATATTTTCCAGAGAAATCATATACTGATTGTGACATTTGAATTGGCTGATACAAGGCCAGTGGATAATCCTTCTCCAAGCATACTCTCTCCTGATCTGATCTGGATATCAGACCCTAAAGTTGTGCTGTTTAATACAAAGAACTGGGTATTTGAACTCTCAAAGAGCTCTGGAGAAAGTTCAGGACATTCACTGTAATGACTGTCATGGCTTTCATGTACTTGACTTGTTAACATAGCAGGTCCATGGCTTGTTGGACAATGGCCCAAATGGTTCACCAGGAATGAAATAACAGTCCAAGCTGCTACATATTAATCCTTGTTGCATTTGAGTGTTACTTCTGTTACTGGTTGGAGTTTAGAGGGTCTTTCTGAATCAGGAGAGTATAGACTCTTTCAGACTTTCCAAATGCATAAAAGGATCATAATCTACTGATGCCAAGTCGGAGAGCCTTATTGGAAAATACTTTGGATTGCTGCATAAATACACCCATGTAAAACCTTATAAATGCAATTGAGAACAGATTTTTTTCAGTTTGCCATTTTCTGCTCCTATAGTATGGATTTGTTGGAGTAGTGTCTTTAGAGGTAAGGCCATGATCCAGCTCAAAAGGCACAGAAGTAAGGACACTATCAACCTCTTGTCCATTTCATAAGGTGAAGCTTCTGTACTTGGCAAAAGATGGGTGATAGTAGCTATTAGGATTTGAATAATTTTCAAAGGATAATCAGGCTGATAAATCTGAAGTCTAGATACATAATGAACCAGCATGTGAAGCATGTTACAAGCTATGTGGATTATTCTTTTATTAGTAAACTTTAAGGAAACACAAATTACATTCAGAGCTTCCTTAATTTGAGGAAGATGAGACTCAGGGATTGGTTCTTCACAAATCCAAAAGCCTGAAGTGCAGAGTGCTACACATCGTACTTTGCCTCTGTGAGTTCTACGATTCACATAGTGTTTTGCCTGGAAATATGTTATGCTTTTGCTGATATTTGGATGCAGATAAAATGATTTTTAAAAATATTTTATCTAACATATTTTGTTGTTTTTTGTGGTGGCATTTGTTCATGTACCCTCTCCACCTTAAATTCTACGGCCATTTAGTTGATTCTGATTCTTAGCGACCCCCTTTGTGTTTTCAAGGCTGTAAATCTTTACGAAAGTAGATTGTCTCATCTTCTTCCCACAGAGCATCTGGTGGGTTTGGACCACTAACCTTCTGGTTAGCAGCCAAATATCTTACCCACTGTGGTACCAGAGCTATCTACTTTATAGCCTTATAAATGATAGTTTGACATAAATGAGATAGTTATGTGTATTAAGTAATAGTATCCTAAGGTTGTTAGATGGCTCTTCTCCTTGGCTGCTAAAGATTAGAAAAAATGAAAATGAGTATTTGTTAGAGCTTTAGATATTTTCTGAATTTTTATACAGTTCTATGAATATTTTGAAATATTGTAGCTTGAAGAGTTATGGAATTAAATTAACTCAGTATAAACTTTGGCATTTAAAAAAAAAACAGTAAAAATCTGAAGGTAAATTACAAAGAGAGGTCACTTGTGAGTGATTTGATTTGGCAAATATATAATATTTCCACTATGTTTTATCCATGTTTTCCAAATATTCTATAACAAATATATATAGCTTTTCAATTCATTTTAAAAACTCAATGTGATTTTAAAAAATCTGAATTTCTTAAGTACCTTGAACTTATTGTTGTTAGTGGCCATTAAGAAAGTTCTGAATCACAGCAACTGAACACATAGAGTAGAACTGCCTGATAGGGTTTACTAGGCTGTAATCTTTATGGGAGCAGGTTGCCAAGTTTTTTGTCCTGTGGTGCCACTGGGCAGATTCAAACTCTCAACCTTTGGGTTACAGCAAAGCACTTAACCATTGTACCACCAGGGCTCATTGGCTTGAATTTACTCCACCCCTCAATTTTCATGATAAGGCTTTGTGTTTATGAGTTTGAAATAATTTTACCTATGTAATATATGGGAGCTCTGGTAGCATAGTGGCTAAGACACTTGACTGCTAACCAGAAGGCTGGAGGTTCAAACCCACCAGCCACTCCTCGGAAGGAAGATGGGGCAATCTATTTCCGTAGTGATACTGCCTCAGAAACCCAAGGAGGGGTCGCTATGAGTCGGGTCCGACTCGATGGCACATAACAACAACAACAACATGTAATATATGGCTGATTCTTCAGTATAACATACTTTTCTTTAGATTAATTTCAAAACACAATGTTTCACTTCTTCCTTTTGTCTCTACATATCTTAAAATAGGCCTTTTCATTTTAGACTTTCTATACTTATTTTCGCTGGCGGTTCAAACCCACCAGCCACTCCTCGGAAGGAAGGTTGGGCAATCCTACTTCTGTAGTGATACTGCCTCGGAAACCCAAGGAGGGGTCGCTATGAGTCGGGGCCGACTCGATGGCACATAACAACAACAACAACAATAATTATTTTCAGCAGTTGTTGTTTTAAGAAATAAACGTTTGTTGGTTGACCTTGTTATTTCTTCTACACTATTTATATTGGGTTGCCATTCACCTTTTCTTTATAAAGATATGTTAAATAATTTTCTTTAAGGTTTTCTACAAATCTTCATTCACAAAATGCTAGAAACTTGAAGTTAAACAAACTGTTAATCTCCACTTACTAAAAAATGCCTAATGTTACAAGAGACTACCATCTGTCAACACTGGATCTCAAATTATTGGTATTGGGAAATAGATGATGTTATATTGTTGTCCAGTAGTGCACATGTCTTCTTTCCTGTACTAACCTCCCAAACTGACAGAGATGACTGGACTTCGTCCATGCTAACATATCATTAGCTATCTATTGTACTGCTTAATTTCCTGTGCTTTATGGATAAGTAGCCCCTTAAAACCCACTCAATGTAAGCTTTATAGTCATAGGCAAAGAGCCAAAACTAACTCTTGTTTCCCACCTACTGTGCAAGTAATATTAAAGGTGTACTGTCTCGTGACTTTGTTGAAGGCAGTCCTTCTGGAGCTGGTTGTTGCTCTCTCTCCTTAATCAATATCCCACTGTGAGCTGGGCTATAAAGTCATTAGATTGCCCCTGCCAGCAATTAACACACAACATGTTGACCATTCTTGGCAAATCTGAACTGTGAGCCTGGTGCCAGAAAGGCAAGATCAATCTTGACAAGAGTGTGCCCATCTGTCAGCATTGCCCATTCTTCTCTCAGGGCTTAGAAATGGCACTAACACCTCAAACGCCTTCTTGAACAAGTAATATTGTATTTCAGTTTTTAATTGTGAAGAGAAGTGTTCTATAGCCTGAGATTTGCTGCTTACCAGCTCTATAAAAACAAAAGTCAAGGTTTAATTAATAAGAAGAAAGCCTACTTACTGCTAAATACCAGTAAGAAAAAAATTATATAGTTATTGAGAAGCCGATCTTTTTTATAGTGGTCTGAAAATGTCAGTGGAGATCAAGGTAATGCAAACTCTGTACAGTGTGGCTTGACCCCAGGTTTTATCCAAGTCCAATGTACTAGATTTAGCAAATATAAGATGCCCAAACCAAACTAAACGCACTGCCCGTCGAGTCCGGTCGGACTCATAGCAATCCCTCCTTCTGTTTTTGAGGTGGTATCACTACGGAAGTAGATTTCCCAACCTTCCTTTCCAGGGATGGCTGGTGGGTTTGAATTGCCAGCCTTCTGGTTAGCAGTCAAATGCCTTAGGCACTATACCACCAGAGCTCCTATAAGATGCCCAGGTAAATTTAAATTTCGGATAAACTATGGATATTGGGGACGGGAGAAACGACTAAAAGTACTACTTTTTTTTTTTTTTTCCCTGAAATTCAAATTTAACAAGAGTTCTGTATTTTATCAGGAGCTCTGGTAGTGTAGTGCCTAAGGCACTTGACTGCTAATGGGAAGGCTGGAGGTTCAAACCCACCAGCCACTCCTGGGAAGGAAGGTTGGGCAATCTACTTCCGTAGTGATATTGCCTCGGAAACCCAAGGAGGGATCACTATGAGTCAAAATGGACTGGATGGCAATGAGTGAGTTAGGTACTTAGTCTGTATATTATCTGCAACCCTATCACAGACTGACCCCCTAAGTTCTGTTTTTTGGTCCATTGTATCCTACTATCCTCTTGTCTCACTCAAAAATCAATATGGAAAGTTATTAAAAATCATACATTCACATGCATACATATACTAGGAATTGCAATGCAAACTGTTGCCACTGAATGTTGTTATGTTGTTATGTGCCGTCGAGTGGGACCCGACTCACAGCGACCCCTCCTTGGGTTTCCGAGGCAGTATCACTACGGAAGTAGATTGCCCCATCTTCCTTCCGAGGAGTGGCCGGTGGGTTTGAACCACCAGCCTTCTGGTTAGCAGTCAAGTGCCTTAAGCACTACACTACCAGAGCTCCCACTGAATGGATATTCTTAAATGTCATGGGGATAAGTAGATCCCAGGATGTCAGAGACCAAGTGGCAGCAAAATACTTACCAAAGAGAAGGTGGCTACCACAATGGGCAGCATAGTGAAAGCAGTAATCAGAATAATAGAACAATGTGACTTTCTTTGGCCAGTTGATCACTGTGTCTTTACAAATGCAGTATATGGGAAATCCACTAAATTCTTACTCAAGCAAATGAATTCTAGCTCAACTGAACACATGTCTAATTTGAATCAATAAAACAGAAAGTCATAGGCCCTCAATCAATTCCTAGACCTGAGCAAATTTAAAGTTTCACTACCTCTTGAATAAAGAAGGAGCTGGGTCCTCTTGAGGAAGGACTCTACTACATTCCCCAAAATTTACACTACTAATCTTTTTCCTGTTGTTGTTGTGTGGTGCTGAGTTGATTCTGATTCAAGGTGATGCTATATGACACAGCAAAACAGCCTCTGTCCCCAAAGGGACCTACAATCTTCTTTCAGAAAGACTGTGTATTCAGGAAAAGGAAATAATCAGACTTTTCAATAATTAGTGGAACTAGCTCTGACCTGACACTTATTCTAGGAGACATAAATCATCACTGTGGGCCACCATTCAGAATATGGGTTTATAGGAGTCAGATGATCAATGGGTAGACCTCAAGTCCACCTGACAGTCCAGAGGGTCCTTGACTGTATCCTGTGGTTATTTCCCCAGTTCAGGAATGAATAATTGGAATAGACATACTTAGAAACTGGCAGAATCCCCACATTTGTTCTCTGACATGTGGAGTGCAAGTTACTATGGTATAAAAGGCCAAATGGAAGCCAATAAATCTTCTTTTACTTAGAAAAATAGTAAAGCAAAGGCACTATTGAATTTCTTGACAGAATATAGAGATTAGGATCATCATTAAGGAATTGGAGTATGCAGGAGTGGTGATTCCCACTACATCCCCATTCAACTCTCCTATAGACCTTAGCAGAAAAAATGGAATTTAGAAAATGACAGTATATTATCACAAATTTTCCCAGGTGATGATTCCAATTTCAACTTCTGTTCCAGAAGTGGTATTATGGCTTGGGTAAATTAGCATATCCTCTGGTATCTGTCACATAGCTATTGATCTGGCAAATGCTTTTTCCTTGATACCCGTTAGTAAAAACCACTAGAAGCTTGTTTGTTTGTCAGCTAGCAAGGTTGGCAATGAACTTTCATTGTCCTATCTCAGGAGTATATCAACTCTTTAGCCCTGCCAAATTTAGTTCACAGGGAACTTGATTACCTTTCTCTTCCAAAAGATATCACACTGGCCCATTACTTCAATAACATTAAACTTAGGAAGAAGAAGAAAGTAGTCTATAATTTATTAGTAAAATATTTTCATGTCAGAGGGTGGGAAATTAATCTGAGTAAAAAAATCAAAGACATTTCGCTTCATGAAATTTTTAGGAATTCAGTGGTGCAGGGCATGTTGAGATATCCCTTTTAAGATGAAGAGTAAGTCATTGCAAGAGGAACCTCCTGTAACGAAAATGAGTCTTAACACCTAACATGCCTCTTTGAATTTTGGAGGAGACATATCCCTCTTTTGGGTTTGCTACTCTGGCTTATTTATTAAGTAAACTCAAAAGATTGTAGTTTAAAATGAGGCCCAGCACAAGAGAAGCTTTTACTAGTCCAGGCTGTTGTGAAAGCTGTTCTGCTACTTGAATCGTATGATCTAGCAGATGCAATTTTACTTGACATGTCAGTAGCAGACAGAGATGCTGTTTGGAACTTCGCATATCACAACACAGATCTTTAGGCTTTTGGAGCAAAATTCTGCCATCTTCTGCCATTATCTCATTGAGAAGCAGCTTTTGCTTGCTTCTAAGGCTAAGTAAAGACTGAATGTTTAGCCATGGGCCACCAGGTTACCATGCCAACTTAACCTGCCCACGATGAGCTAGACTTTCACTCATTCACAAAGCCATAATTTGATCTACAATCAATGCCATGGAAGCAGGAGTCAAGAAATCTGATGGCATACTACACTGGGGAAATCTGTTGCAAAAGACCTCTTTAAAGTGCTAAAAACCAAAGATTTCATTTTGAGAACAAGTATGTGCCTCACATGTACATGAAAACTGTAAAGATTTTATGCATTTGATACACTTTTGGGAAAGAATATAGATTATACTATATGCAGTCATAAAAATGAATGAATCTGTATTGGGAGAATGCTCCTTACAGGTGAGAATGGAAAGACTTTGTCTCATGTACTTTAGACTTATTAACAGGAGGGAACAATCCCTGGAGAAGGATATCATGCTTGGTAAAGCAGAGAGTCAGAAAAAAAGGGATGCCCTCAATGCAATGAATTGACATAGTGGCTATAATGATCGCCTCAAACCAAGCAGTAGAAATAATCTATTCTGATCTATTCTCTCCTGTAGGAACACTATGAGTTTGAATTGATTTGATGGCATTGGGTTTGGTTTTCACATACATGTACATTCTTCCCTTCTTTATCCCATTACTTATTATAAAATATAAGAGGTAAATGAAGTTAGTTCATTTTCAGTTGTATGAATGTTGTTTTTGTTATTAGGTGCCATCAAGGATGCTCTGACTCATAGTAATCCTATGTACAACTGACCCTATGTATGACAGAACGGAACACTGCCTATACCATCCTAAATCTCTGTGGCATGAGCCCATCATAGCAGCCACTGTTTCAGTCTATCTCATTGAGGGTCTTCCACTTTTTTCTTACCCTCTGCTTAGCAAGCATAATATCCTTATTCAGGGACTGGTACCTTCTGACAACTTGAATAAAACACCTGAGACGAACTCTGTTCTTTCTCATTTCTATGGATCAATTTGGTTGTACTTCTTCCAAGACAGATTTGTTCTTTCCATGGTATTATCATCAACAAAAGAATTCAAATGCATGAATTCTTCTTCAATCTTCCTTATTCATTTTCTAGCTTTCACAGGCACATGAAGTAATTGAAAATATCATGGACAACTTGGTCTTCAAAATGACATCTTTGCTCTTTAATATTTTAAAGAGATCTTTTGCATCAGATTTGCTTGGTGCAATACATCCTCTAGTTTCTTGACTGCTACTTCCAAGAGCATCAGCTATGGAACCTAGCAAAATGAAATCCCTGCCAACTTCAAACTTTTCTCCATTTATCGTAATATTACTTATGGGTAGAGTTGTGAAGAGTTTTGTTTTCTTTATGCTGAGATGTAATCCATACTGAAAACATAAGTCTTTCAACTTCATCATCAAATGCTTTAAGTCATCTTCATTTTCAGCAAGCAAGGTTACGTTATCTCCGTATCAATGGTTGCTACTGAGTCTTCCTCCTACTATCCTAATGGGGTGTTCTTTTTCTTATAGTCCAGCTCCTAGGATTATTTGTTGTGCATAAAGACTGAATACTTATAGTGAAAAGATACAATTCTGACATACATCTTTTCTTATTTCAAGCCATTCAGTATCCCTTTGTTCTGTTCAAACAACTGCCTCATGGTCTATGTACAGGTCTACTGAGCACAGTTAAGTTTTCTAGAATACCTATTTCCCACAATGTTATCCATAATTTGTTATGATCCACATTGTCAAATACCTTTGCATAGTCAATAAAACACAGGTAAACATGTTTCTGATATTCATTGCTTTCATCCATGATTGACATGACATCAGTATGATATCCCTCATTCTATGCCCTTTTCTAAATATGTCTTGAATTTCTGGAAGTTCCCTACTGATGTACCACTGCAACCTTTTTTAAATTATCTGCAGCAATTTTTTTACTTGCAGGAGCTCTGGTAGCATAGTGGCTAAGACACTTGCCTGCTAACCAGATGGCTGGCGGTTCACACCCACCAGCCACTCCTCGGAAGGAAGGTTGGTCAATCCTACTTCCGTAGTGATACTGCCTCGGAAACCCAAGGAGGGGTCGCTATGAGTCGGGGCCAACTCGACGGCACATAACAACAACAACAACAACGATATTAATGATAATGTTCAATAATTTGGAAAATCTTTTGCATTGCCATTCTTCGGAACTGACACAGTCATCAATCTCTTCCAGTTGACCATGTAGCTATCTTCTGAATTTTTTGGTGGAAATGAGTAAGCACCTCCAGTGCTGTATCTGTTTGCTGAAACATCTCAGTTGGTATTCCATCATTTCCTGGAGCCCTGTGTTTCACCAATTTCTTCAGCACAGATTGTATTTCTTACTTCCATACAATTGGTTCTTGATCATATGCTACTTCTTGAAATGGTTGAATGATGACCATGGTTTTTTTTTTTTTTGGCTTTTTTTTTTTTTTTTGGTACAATGACTCTGTGAATGTGAAGATCTGGAAGGCCAGGTATTTGCATTTTTTTTTTCACGCTTCCTGTATCATTCAATATTTTGCCCAAAGAATCCTTTAGTATTTCAACTCGAGGCTTCAATTTTTCTGTAGTTATTTAAGCTTGAAAAATACCAAGTTGTTCTTTTCTTTTGGTTTTCTAACTCCAGGTTTTTGCACAATCATAATACTCTATTTACTTTGGTATACACACACACACACACACGTTACTAACAAAACACAATCAATAAATACTCATAACCATTATAATCCTCATTTCTACAACTGATCATGGGTTTAAACTGGTATTTAGAACTAATTTCTTCTACCCTTTATTCCATATTACTGTTCCCTCAGCAAGTGCCTCACTAGGCATGGTTATTTGACTGATGAGGTGACCCAAACCTTATTTCCTGAAAGATTTCTGCTATTAGTAGTCATGTTGGAATTGGGTTGTTGTAGTTTTCTATGTATTTGAAATACTGTTTGCAGATCATCAAGCCTCACAGCAACACACAAGCCACCACAGTATGACATACTGATGGTCAAGTGGTGGTGGCTACACACATGAACATCAGCAGATGGAATACAAAGGGATCAGATCGACTACATATTTGATAAGAGGTGATGGAAAAGCTCAATACCTTCAGCCAAATCAAGGTCAAGAGCTGATAGTGGAAGGCAACATCAACTGCTCACATGCAAATTCAAGTTGAAGCTCAAGACAATTAAAACAAGGCCACAAGAGCCAAAATATGACCTTGCATATATCCCACCTGAATTTAGAGACCATCTGAAGAATAGATTTGACACATTGAACACCAATGACCATAACCCAGATGAATCATGGGATGACATTAAGAACATCATCCATGAAGAAACTAAAGGACATTAAAAAAGACAGGAAAGGAAGAAAAGACAAAAATGAATGTCAGAGACTCTGAAACTTGTTCTTGAATAGAGAGTAGCTAAAGCAAATGGAAGAATTGATAAGACAAAAGGTCTGAAAAGAAGGTTTCAAAGAGCAGCTTAAGAACACAAAGTCAATTATTATAATGAAAATTTCAAAGACCTGGAGTTAGAAACCCAAAAAAGAAGAACCACTCAGCATTTCTCAAGGTGAAAGAACTGAAGAAAAAATTCAATCCTCAAGTTGCAATATTGAAAGATTCTATGGGAAAAATATTGAATGTAGAAAACATCAAAAGAATGTGGAAGGAATACACAGAGGCACTATACCAACAATTCGTTGATGTTCATCTATTTCAGGAAGCAGCATATGATCAAGAACCAATGGTATTGAAGGAAGAACTTGAAGCTACACTGAAGCAATTGGCAAAGAGAAGTTCTAGGAATTTATAGAATACCCATTGAGATGTTTCAACAAATGGATGCTGCATTGAAGGTACATATCCTTCTATGTCAAGAAATTTGGAAGACAGCTACCTGGCCAACTGACTGGAAGAGAGCCATGTTTGTACCCATTCCAAAGTAAGGTTATTGCAAAGAATGTGGAAATTATCAAACAATATCATTAATAATACACACAAGTAAATCTTGTGGAATATAATTCAAAAATGGTTGCAACAGTTTATTAACCAGAACTTTCAGAAATGCTAGCTGGATTCAGAAGAGGGTGTGGAATGAGGGATATCATTGCTAATGTCAGATGGATTTTGGCTGAAAGCAAAGAATACCAGAAAGATGTTTATTTGAGTTTTATTGACTATGTAAAAGCATTAGACTGTGTGTATCATAACAAATGATGAGTAAAATTGAGAAGAATGGGAATTCCAGAACACTTAATTGTGCTCCTGAGGAACCTGTAAATAGACAAGGAGGCTGTCGTTTCAAAGAACAAAGGGATACTGCATGTTTACAATCAGGAAGGGAGTGTGTCAGAGTTGTATCCTTTCATCAAACTTATTCAATCTGTATGCTGAGCAAACAATCCAAGAAGACAGACTATGTGAAAAAGAGCATGATGTCAGGATTGTAGGAAGACTCATTAACAATCTGTGATATGCAGACAACACAACCTTGCTTGCTGAAAGTGAAGATGACTTCAAGCACTTACTGATGAACATTAAAGACTACTGTCTGCAGTATGGATTACACCATGACATAAAGAAAGCAAAAATTCTCACAACTGGACCAATAAACAGCATCATGTAAATGGAGAAAAGATTGAAGTTGTCAAGGATTTCTTATTACTTGGTTCCACAATCAACATCAATGGAAGCAGCAGTCAAAGAAATCAGACAACTTATTGCACTGGGCAAATCTGCTGCAAATGACCTCTTTCAAGTACTGAAGAACAAAGATATCTCTTTGAAGACTAAGGTGCATTTAACCCAAGCCATGGTATTTTCAATTGCATCATTTGCATGTGAAGTTGGGCAATGAATAAGGAAAAGACAATGAATAAGGAAGAAGAGTTGAAGTGTTTGAGTTGTGGTGTTGGCGAAGAATACTGAAAGTACTATGGACTGCCAGAAGTATGAAAAACTCTGTCCTGGAAGAAGTAAGTGCAGCTGGAATTCTCTTTGGAAGCAAGAATGATCAGACTTCACCTCACCTACTTTGGTCATGTTATCAAAAGGGACCATTCCTTGGAGAAGGATATTATGTTTGGTAAAGTGGAGGGTTAGCAAAAAAGATGATGACTTCAATGAGATGAATTGGCACAGTGGCTGCAACAATGGGCTCAGGTATAGCAAGGGTTAAGGAACCTGGCAGTGATTTGTTCTGTATTACAAAGGGTTGCTATGAGTCAGAGCTGACTGGATGGTACCTAACAACTACAAGAATTGCTTTCCATGGACTCAGTCACTTAGATTAATAGCACTAAGAGATACCCTAAGGTATCTCCCATATTCCAGACTTTCTCTTCTTTACCTCTATTATACTACATCAATGTGATTTCCCCTTGATAATGAGGATTGGTCACACTAGCCAATAGTGTAACACCCTTCTGTGTCTATTGGTCATCCAGAGGCATGAGGAATCCATTCTAGATATATAGTGGCATTCTTAGTATCTATTTTATTTGAATCAGTGTTGTGGCTCCAGGTATGAGCTTTCCACCATTTGGGACTAACACTTCTAGACTCAAAGAGTATAGGATCATGGGGACAGGAAGTAAAAATTTTGTGAGTGGGTCATTAGAGGTAATACTGTATGGTTCTACCCTTTGATCCATGGACCCATGAATTCTGGCTTTGGGAGAAAAAGAACCATGGATTGGATGCTGATTTAGAGCACATTCATCCTTCTGTAGAACAATGTCCCAACCCCTGCAAAATAATGCCACCTAGTTAGTGACAGACATAATTGTGTCTTTGGAAGGCCATTCCACAGTTCTATCAAGTCAGCTGCTTCAGGATGATGATAGAGACAATGAATTCTGTGAGCATGGACCCATTGCCACAATTCATATATTGTGAAGTGATTCCTTTGATCCCAGGCAATGCTGTGTGGGACACCATGACATTGGAAAAAGCATCATATAAGTCCATGGATGGTAGTTTTGTTGGAAGCATTGCATGCCTGGTCAATCCCTTCAAGATGATTCTGACATATAGGCACCCTGGAGAACAGAGTAGAACTGGTTTCTACAAAAAGAGTATTGGGCTGCATTCCCTAACCTCCTCTAACTTCACCAAAACAACAACAACAACAACAACAAAAAAAAAAAAAAATTCATAAAGGGGAGAAAAAATCACAACCAACAACCCAAAGGAGACTCCTGTGAAGCAGAAGTCAGACATGCCTCCATCCTCCAACCTTTTTACCAGTTCTGACATCAACCATCCTATCCACAGCACTCTCTATTTCACTACTGGGTTGTTATTGCTGTTTTTAGGGGCCATCAAGTCATTTCTGACTCATAGCAACCCTATGCACAGCAGAACTAAACACTGCCCAGTTCTGTACATAATTCATTTCAATGGCCCCACAGAACTCACAGACAATACTTACAAATATGGGTTTTATTTGAGATGTAACAGGTTACAATTCATACTCATGAATGCTTAGGATATAATTTTTTTATCAAGACAGCCTTCCATCTGCCATGCCCATAGGTAAGCCTCTCTTTGGCCCTTGCCATCTTGGCCTCACCTTTGCCATGCTCTGGCAACTGTTACAAAGGTCTTTTAGTTCAGCCAATAAATGCACTAAACTCCATCAGCAAAACTCCTGTCCAAAGGCATTCAGCTTTCTTACTCCATGGACCAGCAAGACTGCTGCTCTGTCTTGTGTCAGTCTCTCAGTTCTGCTGCTGTCTCTTTGCTATATACTCACTACAAGGATCTTGAGTCCAATAACGCAGTTGACTCTGGATGCTCGCTCTTTATGGTAGTGAGCGCCTCCCTTCTGCCTCTGGGAAGGTTTATTTTAAGTGTAGCAGAATGACAAAACTGATGAATCCCCACTTTAGGGTTTCATACACCTTATTTCCATGGCCACACCCCAACAAGGGTGCCTTATACTTTATTTACATTACTACCAAACTATCTAGTCCCCTTGGTAGACCACAAGCATATTACATTTGTGTAGTTCCACCATTCATCTTCTGGGAATCATAGACCATGGCTAGAAGAGCCACACCACATAATTCATTGCACCAGTTTCCAAGGCTATAAATCTTTACAGAAACAGATTGCCACATAATTCTCCCATGGATGGAATAGCTGATGGATTTGAAGCAATGACCTTTCAGTTAGTACCATAACACTAACCACCGTGTCATCAGGCCTTCTTGCATTGTATGGCCAAGAGGAAAGTGAGGTGGCATGGCAATTTCAGAGCAGTGTGACGGAGACTGGGAAGGAAGCAAGGTGGTGTGGTGGGTTTGGAGCACCCTGAGGGAGACAAGGAAGTGAAAGGAGTGGTTTGGAACAGCTAACGGAGATGCACTTGTCTGTCAGTTTGTCATACTGTGGTGGTTTCTAAGAAAGACTCAGAAAAAGGAAGAGGCCATTCACTTCTCAAAGAATTGGCAAGTGAAAACCTTATGAATAGCAGTGAAATATTGTCTGAGATATTACTGGAAAACTTTATGAATAGCCCTGAAAAACTGTCTGATATAGTGCTGGAAAATGAGCCCCCTCAAGTCAGCAGGCACTCTAAATAATATGGGGAAGAGCTGCCTCCTCAGAGTAGAGTTGAACTTAATGATGCGGATAGAGTAAAACTTTCAGGACCTCCATTTGCTGATGTGCCTTGAATCAAGATGAGAAGAAACAGCTGCAAACATCCATTAATAATCTGAACATGTAATGTATGAAGTATGAATCTAGGAAAACTGGAAGTTGTCAAAAATGAAATGGAACACATAAAGATCAATATCCTGGGCATTAGTGAGCTGAAATGGATGGATTTTGGCCATTTTGAATCCAACAGCCATATGATCTACTGTGCTGGGAATGACAAATTGAACAGGAATGGTGTGGCATTCATCATCACAAAGGATGTTTCAAGATCTATCCTGAAGTACAATTCTGTCAGTGATAGGATAATATCCATGCACCTACAAGGAAGACCAGTTAATACTACCATTATTCAAATTTACATACACCAAAGTATCCTTATCTTTGGCACCAAAGCCAAAGATAAGGAAATTGAAGATTTTTACCAACTTCTGCAGTCTGAAATTGATGAAACTTGCAATTGAGATGTGTTGCTTATTACTGGTGATTGGAATGAAAAAGTTGGAAACAAAGAAGAACCACCAGTAGCTGGAAAATATGGCCTTGGTGACAAATAATTCTGGAGATCGCATGATAGAATTTTGCAAGACCAATGACTTACTCATTGCAAATTCCTTTCTTCAACAACACAAATGATGGCTATAAATGTGGACTTCACCAGCTAGAGTACACAGAAATCAGATTGACTATATCTATGGCAAGAGGCAATGGAGAAGCTCAATACCTTCGGCCAAAACAAGGCCAGGAGCTGATTGTGAAAAAGACCATCAATGGCTCATATGCATGTTCAAGTTGAAGTTGAAGACAATTAAACTGGTCCATGAGAGCCAAAATATGGCATTGATTGTATCCCTTCTGAATTTAGAGACTATCTAAAGAACAGATTTAATGCATTAAACACCAATGACCGAAAACCAGAGGAATTATGGGATGACATCAAGAACATCATCCATGAAGAAAGAAAAAGGTCATTAAAAATATAGGAAAGGAAGAAAAGATCAAAATATATGTCAGAAGGGACTCTGAAACTTGCCCTTGAATGGAGAATAGTTAAACAAATGGAAGAAATGACAAGATAAAAGAGATGAACAGATTTCAAAGAGCAGCTCAAGAAGACAAAGCCAATTACTATAATGAAATGTGCAAAGAACAGGAGTTGGAAAACCAAAAGTGAGGAACATGCTCATCATTTCTCAAGCTGAAAGAATTGGGAAAAATTTAAGCCTCTAGTTGCAATACTGTAAAATTCTATGGACAATATATTTCATGATGCAGTAAACATCAAAAGAAGATGGAGGGGGTATACAGAGTCACTGTACCAAAAAGAATTGGTAAATGTTCATCCATTTCAGGAAGTGGCATATGATCAAGAACCAATGGTATATTGAAGGAAGAAGTTGAAGCTGCACTGAAGGAAGTGGCAAAGAACAAGTCTCCAGGAATTGATGGAATACCCATTGAGATGTTTCAACAAACAGATGTCACACTGGAGGCATTCACTCAGCTATGCCAAGAAATTTGGTAGACAGCTACCTGGCCAACTGAGTGGAAAAGATCCATATTTGTACCCATTCCAAAGAAAGATGATCCCACAGGATGTGGAAACTATTGGACAGTATCATTAATATCACATGCAAGTAAAATCTTGCTGAAGATAATTTAAAAATGGTTGTGGCACAGAACTTCCAGAAATGCAAGCTGGATTCAGAAGAGGATGTGGAACAAGGGATATCATAGCTGATGTCAGATGGATCTTGAATGAAAGCAAAGGATACCAAAAAGATGTTTACTTGTATTTATTGATTATGCAAAAACTTTCTATTGTATGGATCATAACAAATCATGGATAACATTGAGAAGAAATAGAATTACAGAACACTTAATTGTACTCATGAGGAACTTGTACATAGATAAGGAAGATATTGTCCATACAGAACAAGAGGATACTACATCGTTTAAAATGGGGAAGGGAGTGTGTCAGGGTTGTGTCCTTTTATAATACTTATCAATCTGTATGCTGAGCAAATAATCTGAGAAGCTGGACTATATGAAGAAGATCATAGCATCAAAATTGGAGAAGGCTCCAATTAACAACTTGTGATACCCAGATGACTCAACTTTGCTTGCTGAAAATGAGGATGACTTGAAGCACTTACTGAAGAAGATTGAAGACTACAGTCTGCAGTATGGATTATACCTCAGTATAAGGAAAACAAAACTCATAACAACTGGATTAATAAACAGCATCATGATAAAAGGAGAAAAGATTGAAGTTGTCAAAGACTTCATATTACTTGGTTCTATAATCAACAACAATGGAAGCAGCAGCCAAGACATCAGATGATATATTGCATTAGGGAAATCTGCTGCCAAAGACTTTTCAAGTGCTGAAAAGATATGTCCTTGAAGACTAGGGTGTGCCTAAACCAAGCCATGGTATTTTCAATCACTTCATATGCATGTGAAAGCTGGACAATAAATGAGGAAGACCAAAGAAGAGTTGATGCTTTTGAGTTTTCATGTTGGTGAAGAATGCTGAGAGTACCATGGACTGCCAGAAGAACTAACAAATCTATCCTGGACGAAGTGCAGCCAGAAAGATCCTTAGAAGCAAGTATTGCCAGACTTTGTCTTACCTACTTTGGTCATATCAGAAGGAACCATTCTCTGGAGAAGGATATCATGCTTCATAAAGTGGAGGGTAAATGAAAAATGGGAAGGCCCTCAACAAGTTGGATTAATACTACAGTGGCTGCAATGATGGGATCAGGTATAGCAAGGGTTGTGAGGCAGTGTTTCACAGGACTGGGCAGTGTTTCATTCTGCTGTACATAAGGTCACTCTGAGTCAGAGCCGCTTCAACAGCATCTAACAACAGCAACAACATGATGGACAAAATCAAATGTGATCAACCTGGTTGTAATCTGATTGCCAGGTTTCTGCTGATTGCCCTGATGAAGGTTGCCATATCAGAAACTCAATGTTGGTCTCTGCTGGTGGCAGATTGAACCCTAAACAGTGGCTGTAGCCAAGTTGCTTATGGTGAGTGAAAGTTCATATTGCTAAGCCCATGCATAACCTCATCCCCACCACCATGGCTATTTTGTTCATGAGCCAATTGGGCAATGATAGGAGTAGTTGGGGAAAGAGAATGACTGGTTTCCCCAAAATGCTTCATTCTATCCTCTTGATTGTTAAAAATCCTTCTCTGCTCAGATCAACTTTTGGTGAACATTAACATGAGAAACAAATATCTTCACATTTTTGGCCCATTCAGAGAGATCTATCCACATAACTCTTTCGCATAACTCCTTGTCACAAATTATCCAATCATGTTCCTTCCAAGTCCCTGACCATATAGCCAAGCAATTGCACATCTGTCCATTTCTTCTTCCAAGCAAAGTAAAAACCAGATGCATTATTCAAAGTTCTTGCCTTTGGAAGGATTTTTCTTTATCACTCTTTTTCAGGGAGATACTAGACAGAGGCTATAGTACAGTGATCTGTACAGAACCATCTGTAAACCAGGCATGAGTTTTCTCTTCTTCAATCAAATGATTATAAGAAATTCTCCACAAAGTCATAAGTGCAGAATGGGAGAGGGAAGATAGTGTGATAGAAGTGGAAACCATGGGCATTTGGGCCACTTCCTCATGTAACTTACTTGTGCCTTCAGGTCTCATTTGAGCCCAATTTCATATATACCACATCCATTCAATTGATGGAGTGTTACCGTGCACATCCAATTTTATGTCTCTGTGGGTCAGATAACACCTAGTTCATGATGGGCAGCCCAGGTCTGCAAAAGTGGCATGGGGTTGACAGCATCTGACCTCCTCTAGCTTCACAAGAAGAAAGATGATCAATATCAGTATTTACAGCCCAAGACTGATTCCTGTGAGGCAGAGGTCAGACATGCTGCCACCCTCCAAACTTTTTACCAATTTTAACATCAACTTCTCATGGCACTCTCTATTTTTCTTCTGGGTTTGATAATTTATTGCAATGACCATACAGAACTCACAGACAATAATCATGATTATGGAGCTTATAGGAAATAACAGGCTACAATTCAGTACCAAGAATGCTCAGGTTTCACTTCTTCAATCAGGACAACCTACCATAATCCATGCCTGAAAGCAGGTCTCTCTCTGGCCCTCAGCTCTTCAGCTTGGCCTCTGTCCTGTTTGGGCAAGTGTTACAAAACTCTTTTAACTCTTCCAATAAATTTCTAGAGGCACCTCACTCCTCCAGTAAGTCTTGGCTCAGAGACACTCAGCATTCTTACTCCATGGGTCAGCAAGCCTAACTACATAAATAAATGCCCAGATACACCACAGTCTACCAGAATGCCTCCTGTCTAAATGCACTCAGCTTTCCTATTCTATGGGCAGGAAACCCACCACTCTATCTCATGCCAGTCTCTAGATTCTGCTGCCCCTGCTACTACCATTTCTCTGCTGCTGCTTCTTGATGCCTCTGATGTCACAGCACTCTGTCTACTGGATGAAGAAAGATCAGTGCAAGGATCTTGGGTCCAAAGTATTTGTTCCACTCCTGTCTCTTCTTACTGATAGTATAGAATAACCCTTTCTGCCTCTGGGGTAAGCTATTTCAAGCCTAGAGAGATGACAAAACTGACCAATCCCCATGTTACTCACAGCCATCAAGTCAATTCCAACTCATAGAGACCCCCATTGAGTTTCTGAGGCTGCAAATCTTTATGAAAACAGACTGCCTTATCTTTCTTCCATAGAGTAGCTGGTGGGTTCAAACCACTAGCCTTTTGGTTAACATCCAAATGTCCTAACCACTATACCACCCAAGCTTCTTAATCTTTAAGATATAGAGGTCCATAAATCTTATTTGCATGGTCCCACACAGTCAAGGGTGCCATGCACCTTATTTACACTATTAGCAAGCTAAGCAATCTTCTTGGTGGGCCACAGGAACCTCATATGTGCATATTCCCACCTAGTCATCTGGAGGGAGTCACAAAGTCTGTTTAAAAAGGCCATATCAAGCAATTCAGTGCACTGCATGCTTCATGGTGATTTGGTGGTAAAAGCTATTTCCCAAAAGGAGAATAGTTATCTACAGAGGATGGTAGAGCTTTACTCCAAATCCTAAGGGTCTGTGCTATGATTCATCAATAAGGGCCTACCCCAAACCCCAGACAACATCTCTATCTGTCACTGACACTTCAAGCACCATTACATTAGCCACATCATATGACTCAATTAGCAGAGCAGCTTTCACATGTTACAGACCCTTCTCTGCATCCTATTCAAAACTCACAGCTTTTATTTATTTTTTACTTGATTAGTAGACCAGAGTAGCACACCCAAATGAGTGATACATTGCTTCCAAAATCCAAAGAGGCCCACCAGGATTTGTGCTTCCTTTTGAATTGTAGGAAAGGCCAGATGCAACAACTTGTCCTTCACTTCAGAAGGAATATCTCCACATATCCCACACCACCAACCCCTAGAAATTCCACTGAAATGGAAGGCAACTGAAGTTCTGTCAGGTTAATGTCCCACCCTCTATTACACAAATATCTTGCCAATAAGTCATTGATACTTCTTTCTTATTAGAGCTAGTGAGCATAATGTCATCAATGTAATTGACCAGTGTGACATTTTGTGGAAGGGAAAGGCAATCAGCGTCCTTGTGGACTAAATTAAGACTTAGAGCTAGAGAATTGATATACCTCTGAGGTAGGACAACTAAGGTATATTGCTGACCTTGACAAATGAAGGCAAATTGCTTCTGGTGATCTTTTGAAACAAATATGGAGAAAAAAGATTTAGATAGATCAATAGCTGCATACTAAGTACAGGAGATGCATTAATTTGCTCAAGCAATTAAATCACATGTGGAAAAGCAGTTGCAAATAGAGTCACCACCTGGTTAAGTTTATAATAATTCACTGTCATTCTTCAAGATCCATATGTTTTCTTCACAGGCCAAATGGGCGAGTCTATGAGGATATGATGGGAATCACTACTCCTATACCTGTCAAGTCTTTGATGGTGGCAATGATGTCTACAATCCCTTCAGGAATGAAATACTGATTTTGCTTTACTATATTCCTGGGTAAGGAGCAATGGTGGCATAGTGTCTAAGGCATTTGACTGCTAACCAGAAGGTTGGTGGTTCAAACCCACCAGCCACTCCATGGAAAGAAGATGGGGTGATCTATTTCCGTAAAGATTTACCACTTTGGAAAACCAACAGGTTGCTACGAGTCGGAATCAACTTGATGGCAGTAATTTTTTATTTTATTTTATTTTCCTAGGTTAATAAGTTAATAAATAAATAAAAGCAAAAAAAAAAAAAAAATCTCACTGCCATAGAGGGCAGATATAATGGCTTCCATTTGGCATTTCCTACCATAATAGCCCTTACTACATGTATCAGGTTTCTGCCAGTTGCTGAGTGTATCTATTCCAATTATGCATTCTGGAACTGAGAAAATCACCACAGGATAGGTTTTGGGACATACAACAACCACCATGAGATATAACTGAGCTAAGAATCCACTAATGATGTGACTACTATGCACCCATATTCTGACCTGTGGGCCATAGTGAGTGTCAGTTCAGAGCCAGTATCTAGTAATCCCAAGAAATTTTGATTATTTCCTTTATCCCCAGTTCATACTCACTCTCAAAAAAGGGCATAGATCCTTTTGGGAAGGTGGGAGAAAGATTAACAGTATGAATTTTTGGCAGTATAATGGAATCTTTCCTCAGGGAACCAAGCCTACCCTGCATCCAAGGGATTGTGCATCTGTAAACTGACTCAAGTCTGGGAATTGATGGAGGCGCTGTGATTCTCTTGTCTTATAATATGAGTTAGACTTCCATTCACTTGACTTAGAATATGTCCACTCATACAGATCAAGTAAATATTTAGTAGTTTTCTCATCTATTTCACTCCTAGAGACATGATGACTAAGTAGCCAATGCCATAAATCTATGTGAATCATACAGTTCTGGTTAACTTGTGCCACTCTGACTACAAATGGGATGGCTTTAACAAGCAGGAGTTTATTCTCTTACAGTTTGGAGGCTTTAAGTCTGAGTTCAAAGTGCCAGGTTCTAGGAGCTGGGTGAAGGCCCCTCAGCCTTGGGCTTCAGCTCCGCCTCTTGCTCCTGGCCCACTGAAGCTAGAGGCATCTCTGCACTCAAGTAGCTATTGGCTGCTGAGGCTAACAAGCCCAAGGTCGACAAATAAAATGGCACAGTCCTGATGTTACCAAACCACATGGCAAGTCATTGATTTAAATTCATTGAAAGTCCCAGGATTGGCAGAGCATGGCAGGCTGCTGAACAATGGCATGGCTACATGCAGGGTTCAAGTGTGCCATAAGCTAGAGACCATTCTCAAAGCTATTTCTTATATACAGGAAGCAGACCACATCCTTAAAGCAGCTACTCAGCTGCTTGTGGTAGGTCCCACCATGGAGTTGATTGCCAGTCTCATCATGAGAAATAACTACCACCAGTTGCCTGGCCACTAAACCAGACCCAGCCAAGTTGAGACACAAACTTAACTACCGCACAGACTATTCTATTTACTGCTTCAACTATGCTGTCCATTATGTCCTTGGTGATGAAGTACTACTACTTGGGTCCTACTATGATGGTGTTCAATCAGTTTTATTGTAGTAGTTGTTGCTATTGTTAGGTGTCATTGAGTTAGCTTTCACTCATGGCTACCCTATGTACAACAGAACGAAACACTGCCCAGTCCTGTGCCAGCCTCACAATCCTTGCTATACCTAAGCCCATCATTGCAGCCAGTGTATCAAATCATCACGTTGAGGCCCCCCCCCTTTTTCATTGACACTCCACTTTACTAAGCATGGTATCCATCTTCAGAGAATGGTCCCTTCTAACAACATGATCAAAGTAGGTTCATTCTCACTTCCAAGGAGTATTCTGGCTGTGCTTCTTCTGAGTGAGATTTGTTCGTTCATCTAGCAGGCCATGGTACTTTCAGTATTCTTTGCCAACACCACAACTCAAAAGCATCAACATTTCTTCAGTTTTCTTTATTCACTGTCCAGCTTTCACATACATATGAGGCTATCGAAAACACCATGGCTTGGATTAGGTGCACTTTAGTCTTCAAAGAGACATCTTTGCTCCTCAGCACTTGAAAGAAGTCTTTTGCAGCAGATTGCCCAGAGCAAGACATCATCTGATTTCTTGACTGCTGCTTCCATTGGTGTTAATTGTGGAACCAAGTAATAATAAATCTTTTCTCCTTTTGTGATGATGTTCCTTATCGGTCCATTTGTGAGCTTTTTTCATTTTCTTTATGTTAAAATATAATCCATATGCATCATGGTGCATAAATTTGAACTGTAGTCTTTAATCTTCATCAGTAAGTGCTTCAAGTCATCTTCATTTTCAGCCAGCAAAGTGTGTCATCTGCATATTGTAGGTTGTTAATGAGTCCTCCAAACCTGATGCTGCATTCTTCATCATATAGTTCAGCTTCTTGGATTATTTGCTCAGCATATAGATTGAATAAGTATGGTGAAAGGATACAACCCTGATGCACTCTCTTCCTGATTTTAAACCATATGATATCCCTTGTTCTGTTTGAATGTCGGTCTCCTGGGCTAGGTACAGATTCCTCATGAGCACAATTAACAGTTCTAGAATTCCTATTCTTCTCAATTTTATCCATAATGTGTTATGACTCACAAAATCAAATGCTTTTGCATAGTCAATAAAACACAAGTAAATATCTTTCTGGTATTCTTTTCTTTCTCCCAAGATCCATCTGAAATCAGCAGTGATATCCCTCTTTCCATATCCTCTTCTGAATCCAGCTTGCATTTCTGAAAGTTCCCTGTCAATATTCTGCTTGAACGTTTTTTTAATTATCTTCAACAAGATTTTACTTAGATATATTAATGATATTGTTCAATAATTTCCACATTCTGTGGGATCACCTTCCTTTGGAATGGGTTCAAATAAGGATCTTTTCAAGTCAGTTGACCAGGTAGCTGTCTTCCAAATGTCTTGGCATAATTGAGTGAGTGTCACCAGTGCCGCATCCATTTGCTGAAACATCTCAATGTGTATTCTTTCAGTTCCTGGAGTGTTGTTTTTTTTTTGCCAGTTCCTTCAGTTCAACTTCAACTTCTTCCATTAATACTATTGGTTCTTGATTGTATGCCATCTCTTGAATAGATGAACATCCACCAGTTCTTTTGGTCAAGTGACCCTGTTTATTTCTTCTGTCTTCTTTTGATGTTACCCGTATCATTCAATCCATTGCCAATAGAATCTTTCAATATTGAAATTCAAGGCTTGAATTTTTTCTTCACTTCTTTCAGCTTGTAAACTGCTGAGTGCTTCTTCCCTTTTGGTTTTCTAATTCCAGGTCTTTGCACATTTCATTATAATAATTGATTTTTTCTTGTTGAGCTGATCTTCGAAATCGCCTGTTCAGCTCTTTTATCTTGTCATTCCTTCTATTTCCTTTAGCTACACTCCATTCAAGGACAAGTTTCAGAGTCTCTTCTGACATCTATTTTGATCTTTTTTATCCTTTCCTGTCTTTTTAATGACCTTTTGCATTCTCCATGGATGATGGTCTTGACATCATCCCACAATTCATCTGGTTTTCAGTCACTTGTTCAATTCATCAAATTTGTTCTTTAGAGGGTCTCTACATTCAGGAAGGATATAATCAAGGTCATTTTTTGTCTCTCACAGACTTATTTTAATTGTCTTCAACTTCAACTTGAACATGCATATGAGCACTTGATGGTCTGTTCCACTGTCAGCTCCTGGCCTTGTTTTGGCTGTAGGTATTGAGGCTCTCCATTACCTCTTGTCAAAGATGTAGTTGATCTGATTCCTGTGTATTCCATCTGGCAAAGTCCACATATATAGCCACCCCTGATGTCGTTAAAAATATGTGTGTGTGTGTGTGTGTGTGTTGTTGTTGTTGTTATGTGCCGTCGAGTCAAACCCAACTCATAGCGACCCCTCCTTGGGTTTCCAAGGCAGTATCACTATGGAAGTAGGATTGCCCAACCTTCCTTTCGAGGAGTGGCTGGTGGGTTTGAACTGACAGACGTCTGGTTAGCAGGCAAGTGTCTTAGCCACTATGCTGCCAGAGCTCCCCTGTGTGTGTGTGTGTGTGTGTGTGTATTTGCAATGAATAAGTCACTGGTCTTGCAAAATCCTATCATGCAATCTCCAGCATTATTTTTATCACCAAGGCCATATTTTCCAACTACTAGTGTTTCTTCTTTGTTTCCATCTTTTGAGTTCCAATCACCAGTGATAATCAACACATCTTGATTGCATATTTGATCAATTTCAGACAGCAGAAGTTAGTAAAAACTTCAGTTTCCTCATCTTTGCCTTTGGTGGTTGGTGCATAAATTTGAATAGTAGTAGTAGTAAGTGATCTTCCTTGTAGGAATATGGATATTATCCTATCACTGACAGCATTGTACTTTATCGTAGATCTTGAAACATTCTTTGCAATGATAAATCCCACACCCATTCCTCTTCAATTTGTCATTCCCAAAATAGGAGATCCCAAAAGCTTTTCTCTATACATGTCATTAAAGTTGACTCTTTTCTGAGGAGACAGCTCTTTTCCAGTATTGAGTGCCTTCCAACCTGAGGGGCTCATCTTCCAGCACTATATTGGATGAAGTTTCAGGGCTATTCATAAAGTTTTCCAGTACTTCCTAGGACAGTGTTTCACTGCTATTCATAAGGTATTCACTGACCAATTCTTTATGACATAGGTGGTGCCTTCCTTCTTCCATGTCTGTCTTAGTCTGGAAGCTCCTCTGAAACCTGTCCATCATGGGTGATGCTGCTGGTATTTGAAATACTGGTGGCATAGCCTCCTGCCTCACAGCAACACTCAAGCCACCACAGTACAACAAACTGATAGATGAGTGGTTAGATAGTTAATTTTCTTTTAGGGAAGTTCCCTGTATTAAACCTGAGTTACATAAAATAGCAATCCCAGTAGTCGTCAAGGATGCTGGGATTAGTTTCTCCACTGTTGTGATATAAGATGCATCCTCTGAACACTATAGAGGTGGGTCTATGGGACCAACCTGATAGAGCCACTCTAACCTGCTAAGTTTCCTAAGCCTTTGGATACCTTCTTCTACAGTATTCCAAAATAGGTCTGGCATCTTAACTTGATTTAGTGAAAACCACAATTTACTCTGTGCTTCAATGAACCAACTGTGGTAGTTAAAATTATGTGTCAACTTGGCTTGGCCTGGTTTTGAGTGTCTGGGCAGCTGGATGTAACTATTTCTCATGATGAGATTGGTAATCAACTCCATTGTAGAATCTAGTGGAGCAGCTCAGTAGCTGCCTTAGGGATGTGGTATGCTTTATACAATAAAAAGCTTTGAGAAAGGTCTCTGCAGCTTTTTTGCAAGCATAGACCCTGCATGTAGCTGAGTCTTCATTCAGCAGTCTGCCATGTTGTTTGCTATTCTTATGACTATGCCATTGTATTTGTCGACCTTAGGTTTGTCAACCTTAGCAGCCAGCAGCTGCTTGAGTTAAGAGAAGCCTCCAGCATCAGTGGGCCAGGAGCAAGAGGCAGAGCTGAAACCAAAGGTCAAGGGGCATTCACCCAGCCCCTAGAGCTGGCACTTTGAACTTGGACTTCTAGCATCCTAAACTGTAAGAGAATAAATCCCTGTTTGTTGAAACCACCCATTTGTCATATTTTGTTGTTAGAGCAACACTAGATGACCAAAAACGGGTATAATCTTTATGGAAGGAGATTGCCAGTTCTTTTCTCCTGAGAAGCTGCTGGGTGAATTGGAACTACCAACTTTTTGGTTAACAGCCAAGCACTTAACCATTCTGCCACAAGGGCTCCTTATTTGAGCACTTACTACCTACAAAATATGCTAAGAGGCATCACATGCTATAATAGAAAAACCTGATAAAATATTTGTGTGTGAGTTTATGAGGGAAACAGAAAACTTTATACATTACTGGCAGAGGAGAAGGGAGTAAATTGTCATTACTCCTATAAAGGGCAACTTGATAATATTCCTGAAAATATCCTTTTAAACAGTATTTTGGGACTATACAGCATTGCAGCATTATTTGTAATACCACATGTGTCAACATTCTAAATATGTATCAATATGGAAGAGATTCCATAAATTATATACCATCATGTCATGGAATATAAGGCAGGTGAATGAAGAAAGGAAATTCACTGTATTTAGTGATAGGAATATTTCTCCAAAGTCCATATTCATAGCTAAGCCATGTTAGGACCATCCACTTGTGGTATTTTCTGTTAGAGCTGCATTAGAAAACTGAAACATCAACCGAATGCACTATTAGATTATTTTCTAATCTCTCAAGCTGAAACATTGAATGAAGTATCTCTGCTTATTAGGCTCACATCAATAAATTCAGACTGACACAACTTTATGTTCCTTGCACCAGTCTCTCACAGTCTTAATAGCTATTCTTCACATTTTCCACAAGTATCTGTTTGTATATATTAGAAAAATCAAACAGTCTTTTAAGTGTAGTGTATTTCCTCCTGTGTCACATTTTGTACTTTACCTCTTGGGTCTCACTAGGACTTAAGTCTAGTTATAGATCTAGAAGCGAAAAGTTGATGGTGGAGGTAGGTCCTCATGACATTCAATGATGTCTTGTAATACATTTGCCAAAGTAATCTCCTGACACTACCCTAGTTGATATCTTAGACAAAGGCTCTTCATACACAGATGTGTTAATTTCATCAAATGGAGATGGAAGGGATAATGGTTTTGTTGTGGAGGGTAACTTAGTAGATGAAGATAGAGTAATCTCTTTAGATGGAAGTAAGAGACCTGGTTCTGTTTGCATGAGTGATTCAATGGAATTTAGGGGCTCAATGTCCACATCTTCCTGGCTATCTGTCCAAATGATCCCATCCCAAGTTTTAAGGTCTCATTTCATCCTAATCAATGCCCTAACTTTTGTTTGAGTCATCATTAGAGGTTGAAATTCAATTGGCATTGTAATTCAGCCACTCTTATAGTAAGATATTGGCTTTAGTTTTTGGCAATATCAGCTCTGTTACTATGGAAATAATTCTTTCAGGGCATAAGTGACTATTTCCACATCTTTATGTGGTATTTGAGCTGTGACTCTGAAGGCCTTAGTTCATCTCTTTCTTTTACCAATTTGTCTAGTGAAAGTATGACCAACCATCCAACTTCCCTTTATTTCTCAGTTTGACAGAAATTTTGAATAGAGTCAAATACAACTCACCCAGAGCTTTGTTTCTCACAATTGATCCATTGATGGTGACATTTTTACATATTTCTGTTGCTATTTCTTGTCATGGATTAGAAGTGCCCTCTTCCCTACTGGAAATAGAATCATCAGTGTATTTAGATCAAGCCAGTCTTGAGAATAAATTCAGAAAACTCTTTCCTAACATTTTGTTCATCTAGTACTACTCTTGGTACCAAATATCTTAGGCAAGTTCTCTAGAGTAGAAAAATCAGTGAAGTGCATGTATATTAATATATATATAGAAGAGAGATTTAGTTCAAGGAAATGATTAATGGAGTCAGTGAGTCTGGTACTTCTCAAATTCATGGGTCAGGCATCAGGCTGGAGGCTTTCCATGATTCATGCCATTGCAGGAACTGACCAACTCAAAATCTGCAGGTCACATGACAGGCTGCTAGCTCACATCTCCAGAACTGGAAATCAGAAGATGAAAAGTCAATGCAATATTGAGAGCAAGTGAGCTTTACTAGAATATCAAAATATATTGGATGCAGGCCACACCCCCAAGGAAACTCCCCTTGCACCAGATTGCAGAATGGAAGATAATTACATAATACTGAGAATTAAGGCCTAGCCAAGTTGACAAATAACATTAATCATCACAAAAACACATAGTTCAATGGAAAAGAATTGAGAATTCAGAAGTAAGTCCATCCATCCATCTATGGCAATTGATTTTCAACAAGGGGTCAAAGGATATTAAATACAGAAGAAACACTTTCTTTAACAAATAGTGCTGACAAAAGTGAATATATATTTGCAAAAAAAATTAAACAGGTACCATACCTAACACCACACATGAAAACTTATGCAAAATTAATCAAAGACCTAAAAGTTAAAACTAAAACTATAAAGTTCCTAGTAGGTAATATAGTGACAAAATTATGTGACCTATTTTTTTTTTCAGTAGTATATTACCAACACAACTACAAATGCATGAGCAACAAAAAACTAATTAGATAACTGGGACCTCATAAATATTAAATGCTTATGCCCATCAAAAGACTGTCACAATAGTAAAAAGAGAACCTATATATTGGGAAAGAAATCTTTGGGGACAATACATCTGCTAAGGGTCTAATATGCAAAATATATAGAAAACTTTAACAATTTAACAACAGAAAGACTAACAATCCAATTTAAAAATGGGAAAAGGATACGAACACACCCTTCACCGGAAAGGATATTCAGGTGGCCAACAAACACATTAAGAGATGTTCACGATCATTAACCATTGATGCATTACCATCAAGTCAATTTTGATCCATAACCACCCTATAAATATTAAGAAACATCATTCCAATTATTTTTACATGTTGTTAAAAAAATTAGCATAGTGTATTTACAAAAAATATTTTCTGGAAGGAGCAGTTGGCAAATGGCAAATGCATATGTTATTTGCATAAAACATGCTATGTATATAGGAAGTTGTATGTGTGTATATATGTGTGCACATATAAGTGTATCTGTAGGCATATATATACATATTTGTGTGTGCCACATATATATTCATTCAGATAGGTAGGTAGGTAGGTAGGTAGGTAGATAGATAGATAGATAAGGGAGCACCTGAGGGGACAGTCACTGATACTTTCCATCCATGAACAAATACCTCACATCACTGTTTGAAAGCTTAGGACCATAGTCTAGTGAAACAACTGAGTCAATTGGGAAGACATAGTCTACAAAGTTTATATTCTACATCTTAGTTTGATAAGTAGTGTTTTGTGTCTTAAAAGCTTGGGAGCACTCATCTGAGATACAATCATTGGTCTCTACTTACACAGAACAAAAGAGAAAGAGGGAAATCAAAAACTAAAAGAAGAAACTAGTCTATAGGACTAATGGCCTACAGGAACCACAGCCTGATCTATCAAGTGACCAGAATTACATGCTGCCTGGCTACTACTGGGAACTCTGGTGGTGTAGAGCCTAAGGCATTTGACTGCTAACCAGAAGGCTGGAAACCCACCAGCCGCTCCTCGGAAGGAAGATTAGGCAATCTACTTCCATAGAGACACAGCCTTGGAAAGCTAAGGAGGGGTTGCTATGAGTCAAATCCACTCAACAGCAGTGAATTGTTTTGTTTTGTTTTGTTGTTGTTCTGGCTTTGGCTTAGGCTTTGGCTAGTACTACAACCTTTCTGACCAAAGACACAATAGATGGTCTCAGATAAAATGGGAGGAAATTATAGAAGAAAATTCTATTTCTTAAAAAAAAACAAAACAGAATTATTGGACTTGTAGACTCTAGAGGAACCCTTGAGATTATTGCCATGAGATACTATTTAAAATTTGGACTGAAACTATTCCTGGTGATGACATATCAGCTAAATAACAAATTGGCTCATAAAATAAATAATATAATCTTTTTAATTTAAAATTTAAATTTAAAACTTTTTTAAAAAATTAAAAATTCAAACTAAAATAAATAATAATCATCTGTATTAAACCAAAATGGTCAACATTTGATTAACAGAAGCCACACAACCAGAAAGGAAATAATGAGAATGTTGGCACAATGTGTAAAATGTAATCATTGTTACTTAACAATGCATCTAGAAATCGAATGGCAATCTAATTTGCTGTGTAAACCTTCGCCAAAAATTCATAAAAATATTATAAATAAATAAAGTGTGAAATCTTTTTCCTACATGTTAACCAGAAAATAATTTAATTTCCAAAAGATAAAAGAATCTTTTGTTTGTTTCATATTAGAGAATAAATTCTTATCTTTCACATTTCTTTATTTATATTTACTACTACCTACCTGGGGAGCTCTGGTGGTGTAGTGCCTAAGACATTTGACTGCTAACCAGAAGGCTGGTGGTTCAAGTCCCCCATCCATTCCACAGAAGGAAGACCGAGCAATCTACTTCCATAAAGATTTATCATCTTGGAAACCCAATGGGGGTCACAATGAGCTGAAATTGACTCGATGGTGGTGAGTTTGGCTTATTATTATTATTATTATTTATTATCTACGTATGTGACAGCAATGGCATTTTTCTAAAGAAAAGCTATTTATTCTTTCTCAAATGTTGTTGTTGTTATGTGCCGTCAAGTTGGACCCGACTTATAGCAACCCCTCCTTGGGTTTCTGAGTCAGTAACGCTACAGAAGTAGATTACCCAACCTTCCTTCTGAGGAGTGGCTGGTGGATTTGAACTGCCAGCCTTCTGGTTAGCAGTCAAGTGCCTTAGGCACTACACTACCAGCCACTACTATACTCTTTAGCCTTTCCAGATTCACAGTTAGTATATGTTAAACCATGTAATCTTTATACCAAAATAGAAGGAGGTTTTTGCTATTATTACTATTCTTAACACTTTTCTCATGAGAAAACTAAGCAAGAGCAATTAAATTAACTTACTCAAAGTCACTCAACTAGTAAGTGGTAGACTCCACTTTATGAATCCAAGTGATTAAGCCTAGATTTTCTGCTCTTCAGGTGTTACTATGTTGGTTCTGGACATTATTTAATAGAAGTATTAGAAAGAGAAGAAGAGACAGACTTTTATCACAAAGACAAACTGTAGGTACAACCTAGATATTGGAAATGAAGATTCATTTCCTTAAGTCACTACAGATATAATAAGAGTGAATCAATTTCTCTTTAGTCTTATATCTCATTACTAAGATGTTAACTAAACTGACAATTGTAACAGTATATATGGAGCATTTGTTCTTAGTGAATTTGACTGAAACAACAAATTGCATCTATTCCTCCCTTATTGGCTCTCATTATCCAATATTTTGCATTTAAAAAATCTACTATGCTATTATTGTGTGCATTAATGACATATATGCCAGTAACAAGCACTGAGGTCCCTGACAAGGTCCCTGACCAGTAGACCCTGAGTGCACCTAGAAAGGAAATTCATATTGCACAGTATTTCAGTGTCTGGTAGGGGAGAGGAAGTGTGGTCTCCTCAAGCTACTGGGCATGCCAGGTAGAGCTGGCCACTGAGGACTGGAAGATTGCCTGGCAGGTCCTGAGTAGGGCAGTGGCAACTGATGTCCTGAAGGTGGACCTCCTTCATGTTCATGGAGGAAGTAAGAATCTGAGGTATAGACCCAGTTCCAGTCCTGAGTAGTAGCTGTGATCAGAAGGAGCCCTGAGAAAAAGCAATGAAGTGCCCTGGGCATGCAGTACCCCACATCACCTGGCTAGCACCTGTGCTGGCCCTTTCACTTCTTCAATGTTCCCTCTTGGATATGCACAGTGAGGGCAGGGCAGGCTACCTGGATGGGGTAGGGTCAGCAGGTAAGTGGCCAGTGACAGCTACAGTTTAGGGTCAAATGTAGAGGCCACACCTGGCCATCACAGCTTTAGAAAGAGGTTTGGATTGTTGATTTTCATGAAGACATGGGTACTGAAGGGGAAAAGCCTCCCAGAAAGAACTAGCAGATGCTCAGGTGAGGGTCTGGAAGGGGGACACAATGGGCAGTGTGCACTTCTTCCAGAGGCATTCTGGCCCTCCTGCCCATGGACAGAGGGCCTAGCTCTGGACAAAGTCATGAAGGGTGCTTTGGGGTCATAGAGGGGATGAGTTGGGACCACCCATCAAGAAAATATGATGAGGGCAGGAGAGGGAAGGGATTCTGGGGATGGGGATGAGGGCAGTGCTTGTGCCACCCTGGCTTACAATTTGGGTGGTCTTCCCCTGCAGATGTCAGTAGGGGCTGAGCTTTCCAGAGGTGATGTGGGAGAGGGGAAGAGCAGTGTCAGTTGACTTCAGCAGGGCCATGAGGGGGGTTGGTTGTTCAAAGTACAGATGAGGGGGTGAGATGATACGATCATCTTCCATTTACACATAAAGACCTGGTCTTTGGAACCTAACCATGTTGATAAGTGAGGAAAGGGTATATTTTTTTTTTCCCCTAATCACCCTAATATTATTTGCAGCAATAGATCTTTTCTCACCCTTAACTCTTAAATGTACGTGTTAATGCATTTTTTAAGAAACGAGGATAGATTTTCCTAGAAAGGCTATGATCCATGCAGTTTTCTAGAGGCAAAATAAAGCCCCAGAACAGTGCACTGAAGTGCTGGAATAAACATAGTCAGCAGGGTTCTGCAATGCTGGGAAATTATCCAGAACACTGAAAACTAAAAATTCATACACATACATATACACACCCCACATGAACTCAAGAAAAGATTAGGAAAATGCTTTATACTTGTTTTACTGTATATTTGAAGGCCTGTATGAATGTGATCCCAGTTTAATATCCTCATACCCTGATTTGTTTTTATCTCCTGTCTCCTCTTGGCTTCACTTATGATTCATCCCAACATCACAAATTTTCATTAGTCTGCATCCCAAGTAATGCAACTCTGTCTCCAGCAGAGGTTTACACACCTGCACCATCAACTGAGCCAGTGATATCAGACAGAATCATGAACAGATGTTTGGTTGAGGCAACAACATCATGAGGGTCCATTACTTTGTTTTATTTCTTTCATCGTTCAGAGAATGATAAAAATATTCTGAGAACATGAAATATTTGCTTTAAATGTTTTCCACAAAGGTATTATCTAGAATTTATATCAGATAAATAAGTTTTATGCTATAACATTAAGCCCAGCAACCATCTTCCATTTTGTTTTTGTTCACATAGTTTTGGTTTTATTCAGATATAGGCTAAGCAGCAGTGGTCTGAGGAAGGTGACCCCTTCCCTCCAACTTCAGAGTATAAATCATTATTGAACTCTAAACCAGTAGCTTTAATACTACCCTTATTTTCCAATGATGGCTTTTGGTTTGATGCAAATGATTTGGCCCAATGAGGTATAGGAGATTTTGTGGATGACTTCTGGAAAAAAATCCCTTTCCTGATAAAAGAGAAAAAAAAAAAAAATGTCCAAGGAAAAATGCAAATTCTTTATGCCTTTACAGTTAGTTATTTGATAATATGATGCTTAAATCTGTGCCAGATATTTTGTAGCCATGAGGGGCAGTCAAGAGTTTTACAGAGCAGTAAACCAGAACTTTTACATTGGTCACCTGCCAAATCTCACTGGTCCTTCACTGTTTATAGTGCAAGAAAGAAACACTCTAATTTTATTCAGTAAATCTGTTACCTACAGCTGGAGACATCCAAACTGATAAAATACCACTTCACACTAGAGTATTTATTATTATAAACTTATGAATATTCTATATCATGACAGATAAAAATACCAATTTTCAGTGATCTAGATGATATGCCTGTATTTCCAGTCAGTGAATGTGACATGAGGCAAATAGAAGGAGGGAAACATAATAGTTTTCCTTTCTCCACAGCAATGAAGTTGGTATTAGTATTGCTTGCAAAAGGTGAGTGTCAAGGCAGCTAAAACCAGTTAAACTACAAAAAACAGATTATGATGCACCCAACACCCAAATCTTAGTTTCTAAATACCAATCTCCAATGAAGCTAGCAGGTTTCCTTCGAGAAATGAGTAATTCCAGGGTTGAGGCATAGGGAGTACAAGATGAATTTGGAGCATATGATGCTGTCAGAAAGTGAGGGAATGCTCAAAAATCAAAAGGATGAGATTATGTCTAAGAGACACAAGAGCTAACCTGAAAGAGCTCCCAATGATCAATGGTGTAATAATTTAAGCAACAAAAGTGATATTGGATTGTTGTAATCAATATTCATGAATGTATACTGATATGAATAAATGGTTGAATAAATAAAGAAATGGGAAAAGGGAAATCCTAAACAAAATAATTAGGTTCTTCCCTCTTCTGGAGCTAGAAAAAAAAAAATCATTCCTTTGGTTTCAGACTAGAATTAGTGACACAGTTTTCAAGAATGAATTGCAGAAAGGGAAAAATATTAACTTTGCGATTAATACAGTAAACAAAACTGGTAAGCACTGCCTTAACCAAGTGATGAAGGTTAGCATCATCATTGATAAGTCATGTCGATACTATGTGCCTCTGACATGATGTGATGTCAAGGGAACTTCCCCTATGTGATATTCTTCTCCAAATCCATAACCCCGGCCCAACCACGAGAAAGCTTCAGACAATCCCAGATTGAGGGATATTCTACACAATACTCCTTAAAACTAGAAAACAAGGAAAGGTGGATAAAGTGTCACAGACTCAAGGAGATGAAGGACACATGATGAACAAATATAATGTGTATTAGATCTGGCAACATTGAAAGGCCATTACCTGAATAACTGGTGAAATTCAAGTGAGTCTAGAGTTCATTAAATAGTAATGTACCAATGGTGTTTCCTCAGTTTGATAAATATGCCATGGTAATGTAAGATGTTAGCATTAGGGGAAATTAAAACTGGGAGAAGGGCATATGGGTACTCTCTGTTTTATCTTTGAAACTTTTTCTGTCAATTAAAATTAGTTCACAAATACTTCATTAAAATAAAATGTATAAAAATTAACATGGAGTGAAATTATAGGAGAGAAAACAATGGTAGTGAATTGTGAAAGGTTTTGGTACAGGGTATTCTTGGAGTATGACATTCTGACACTGATATGAGAGAATGTGTCCAGAAGACTCAGAAATACTTAGAGCATGGCTACTGTTCTTTCTCAGAAGACTACCCAAAGCATCCTAGTGTTCAAAAATGAAGACTGTGTGGCTAAACGAGACCAGGTTTTACTTTCTCCATCTAACTGACAGATACTATCTTCATTGCTTTAGAAAGATTCAATATATATATTTATAGGCTCTCTGGTAGCACAGTGCCTAAGGCACTTGACTGCTAACCAGGAGGCTGGTGGTTCAAACCCACCAACCACTCCTCGGAAGGAAGGTTGGACAATCTACTTCCGTAATGATACTGCCTCGGCAACCCAAGGAGGGGTCGCTATAAGTCGGGGCCGACTCCACAGCACATAACAACAACAACACAGCAACAACATATATATTTTATAATTAAATTTTAATTTAAGTGATTTACTCAAACAAAATTATGGCAAGTATATTGTCAGTGAATTAAGGTATTTGTAAACCTGAGAGGACCTCTTTACTTTTGTAGCATTTCTACCATTTTTCAATTCTCAACATGGGAGGCTTATAGTAATAACTGTTTCTGTTACTTAAGTTGGTTGCTATAGTTACTCTGCAGCTGTGATGTAACAAAGAAAATTATTAAGACTTTTTATGAAGAAGCAGAGATAGCATAGCTTTGCAAAAATGTCATTAAGAATTTCAGGGGAAAGATGAATATATTTATACTGGAAATTTAAAAACATATATGAAAGGGCAAAAATATGTGCCCTTGAGAAATAGAATTTCCTTTCTGAAATGAGAACACTTTCAGAATCATTATGGTAATCATCCTTTTGCATTCCATGAGTGAATATATTTGCATAGGGTGATACTGCCTCGGAAACCCAAGGAGGGGTCGCTATGAGTCAGATCCAACTCAATGGCAATGAGTTTGGTTTGGTATTTTTTAACACTTAATAACATATATACAAAAAAGGGCAGAAGTAACAGACACGTTGTATGTGATGAACAAAATAGATTTACCCTAATATTTCCCAGGGGAGCTCTGGTAGCATAGTGGCTAAGACACTTGCCTGCTAACCAGACAGCTGGTGGTTCAAACCCACCAGCCACTCCTAGGAAGGAAGGTTGGGCAATCCTACTTCCGTAGTGATACTGCCTCGGAAACCCAAGGAGGGGTCGCTATGAGTCGGGTTTGACTCGACGGCACATAACAACAACAACAACAAAATATTTCCCGGGAGGTTGTTAAACATATCAAATCCATCAATATAGTTGCCAGTGTCTAATCAAACACTCCACTCAAGGACCAAAAATATGTGATGTTTTGAGCTACTCTTCTTGCTCCCCAGGGCTCTTAAGTAAACTGCCTTAAGAAAAGCAGGTAACCAACAACATCTGAAAAGTTTTGTAATAAAATCTCTTCTTTTGCCCTCCTTAAACTTCAATGAAAAGCCCTTTGTCATATGATACACTGGTATATTAACTGCAATAAGCTACTGCACACTAGATGCCAAATGTCAGGACCCTAATATGCAAAATATACTATTTCTGCTTAAATGGAAACTTGACTCTCTTTGTCTTTAGTTCATTGAAAGGGCTGATGTCATAACTTGACTATAAAGGAAAATAATGCAAATACATCTATTTATTTAATTAGTAGCAAGGATAAAATCTTCCTAATACAGCTTGATCAAAGGTCAGTTTGGGGTCCCCATCACAGAATGAGTGAATTCCAGGGGCTGGTTTAATACTGATCTCTAGATTTCAATTTTCCACTAATAAAGGGTAATATAATGTAGTGTAAGATTTTATATTTGTTCAGATCTTTTTAACTACTGAGAAGCTAATATGCAACAATTGAATAAATAACCCCCAAATCTCTGTTTTAGCAGCACAGATGACCCGTGATGGAGAAAAGGATCAAAGGCAATCAAAATAAAAAATGGAAATGGGCCATTTCCATTCAAAGAGTTGAAAATAGAAAGCTGCTTTCTACTTAAGAGTCCCTAGATGGTGCAAATGGTAAAGTTCACTTGTTGTTGTTATGTGCTGTCGAGTCAGACCCGACTCATAGCGACCCCTCCTTGGGTTTCTGAGGTGGTATCACTATGGAAGTAGATTGCCCAACCTTCCTTCTAAGGGGTGTCTGGTGGGTTTGAACCACCAGCCTTTTGGTTAGCAGTCAAGTGCCTTAGGCACTATGCTACCAGAGCTCCTGGTAAAGCTCACTACTACTAGCCGAAAGGTTGATGGTTTGAACACACCAACACATCAAGAGGCACTTTGGAGACAAGCTTGCTTCCAAAAGGTCACAGCCTTGGAAACCCTATGGAGCAGTTCTACTCTACACACATGGGATTGCATGAGTTGGAATCCACTCAACAGTAACTCATTTTAACAGCTTTCTACCTAGATTCTTTATTGCTTTACTACATGACTGTCACCTATATCAAACTTCACCTGCAACTAATTTTTATTTTGGACCTCAGAGGAAAACACTATTCTGTGTAAAGGGAAAAAAAATCATAAATAGGGCATGAAAGCAAGACAAGTATTTAGAAACTCTCTTTCAAAAATACTTTAAAAAAATAAAAAACGTAAATTATATTTTCTGAAGTTACTGCTATAACCTGAGATTCCTTGTAAAATTTTCCAGAATGCCATATTTTATTCTGTTTGCTTGTTTCCCTATTGCCAGCAATCAGAAGTAGGCTTTATATAATATAATCTGTTTAGCTGAGCAAAATACTTGGCCTTTAGAGAACACTCAATTTTATGACATCAAATGAAGGATCCCATGTAAATTGTTCCAGAGTCTGTCTGCTGATTGATAACTTGGACATCTGTTTTAACATTAGTAATTTATTATTGTTATTATTATTTAGAAATCTTCTGAGATGATATTGACGCATCTGATGTTGTGGGCTGGCCTTTGGAACTATTTTCACCTTCTTTCTCAAGTGCCTGCACTCTTATCCTACAAAATTTGGCCTCTGACTTCTTATTTCCGTGAACAAACATCATAATGTTAACTTTCTTTTTCAAATTTAAGCCCTCTCTTTCAGAATTTAATCTAGTTAGCCTTTCCCCTGCAGTGTGTAATCAATATTCAGGGCTTATTCTGTCCTTATTGAGTCTTCATTTTAAAGCTTAGTGGCTTTGTGATTTTTTCCTTACAAGCTTTACTTCCAGAACAATAGATAAGAAGTACCTCTTTGGTTACTACCCAACACTTGGCATTTCCTCCTGGGCTTTGATTAATTGTAGTTGATGAGTAATATTAAGCCACTTGGCTTTAAATAATACAAAATGTGCCAAACCTAGAAATAAGGTAAGAGGGCATAAATACTAATTTTGGAAAAGGAATTGAATTGTGCAAATATGCAATTAAGAGGAAATTATCACCATATTTTTTGAAGTATTATAAGAAAATATATTCCACAATTAATACTAAGATAGAATTGTACATACATTATTCCTATATGTAAGACATTCTCTTTCCAACCAATTTTTTTTTTTTTTTTTTTTTAAATTTTCCAACTCTATAGTATTGCTTGGAACTTCTCATAGGCAATAGTTGGTAACTGGTTTCTTGTATAAATTTGGTTCAATTAAGTTCATATACCTGTCATTATTGACTTGGCTTCCTGAAGTTTCCACCTACAAAGTCAGGTTACTCTCATAAATGGAATCAGCCAACAGATCATCCTTTGCCAATTCCCCTTTTCTGGGTGATGAACCCCTCTTGGTCAAATTCGTGCATCAGTTAAAAAAATGCCCTCCAATGCCACATCCCTTTTCCAGTATGATCACTTAGGAAAAAAATGAATCAAGATTATTGACTGTATATTAATGGCCCATGGGAAATATAAGAACTCTTTTATGTCTTCTAGAAGGAAAGTATCTTTTATTTATTAACCTCTTATTACTTAAGTAGGCAATTGATCTCTTTAATTAATACTTATATTTTCTCTTGGCAAACAGAAGCTTAGAAGGTACTTATAAAAAGAATCATGCACATAACTCATTATTTCCTTGAATTTAATATTTTTTTTGTAGAAAACTTTATCTAGGTGAATACAACTATGTAGTGTTTAATGCCAGAATAATTAATTAAAAAAAAAAAAAAAAACAGGGATTCATTGAAAATATGTGGGACTTCATTGTATCAGAAACATTTTCATTAATTCTACCTTAGTCATAGAAAAACTTGTGTGCAAAGAAAACCTAGGAGTGGGAAGGACTGTTACTCATAAGCATAGTCTCTTCAATCTATTTTTTTAAAATCCCTTTGAACATAAAAGCCTACTGAATAATCTATTCAAAATGTTTAATGGGGATACATTTTTAAAATGACAACAGGAAATAAAATTGCTTGAGGAAGTGAAAAGATCCCAAACACTGTCCTTCACAGCAATAGTAGAAGCATTGTCTGCATTCCAATATTTAACAATTAAAATATGCACTGGAGCCAGGGGCTGTGCTCACCAAATAACCAATAAAGGCACTTGTAAATGCTTATAAAATATATTGCAGGTTGAAACGTGACAAAAGCAATGAAAACTTTTCTTTTTCTAACCAGGAAAACCTCTGCTCCAGAAAATGTGGAAAATGATTTCTTCAACTTGTAGAGAATTCAGTACAAAAGATTGAGCTGGAAACAATGTTTTTTTTTTTTTTTCTCCTTGCCCCTTCCAGTGACATCAGCCTGAAAAATCTTTCTCATTTTCCTACAAACCAATTCATGCAGCTTGTGTTCTAAAGCTTGACTCAAACGTAGCTGGTAATAAGGCATAGCTTTGCCTCTTAAATGCTCATGGACTCCTCCTCTAATTTCAGTGAAAGTGCTGCTTCAAAATCCGTGGGCGATAGCTAATCACTCATAAGTGCTGGAAGCAGGAGTGCTTTTATAGAATTAACAGCTATCAAATATGGTAAGCAGATGGCTGCTCCACATTGTGAAGGCTAGTAGCAAAGATATCACTTAAGATGTGCCAAAAAGCCATGGATGACTCTATTACACATTTTATTAGTTAAACAGCTTTTAATATTTAGTTGAAATTTTGGAGAGGTTGCACAAACATATGATTAGCAATCAGTCTTCCCAATAAAAGATCTTTAAAATTTACTGAATCTCAAATTTCTTTTGCCTTCTCAGTAATGAACTGCTATATGGCTTCAAGTTTTACTTGAGCATTACCTGTATGTAGATGAATGTTTATAATATTGGAAAAGGGAGCCACACTCTATGGAGTTATTGCTTTGAAAATAATTTACACTTTTAGAATCAAATAATCCTATGAAGTAAAAAAGCTACAAAAGTATGATACATAAGAGAGGGTTTTTTTTTGTTTGTTTGTTTTTTAATTGTGCTTTAGGGACAAGTTTACAGAGCAGAGTTTGTTCTACATTCAACATTAGGTGTACATTTAGTTTCACTCCTTATTTACCCTCCCCAACCCTAACCCAGTCTCCTCCCCTCTCTGCCCAGTAATCCCTGCCCTGTGACCCTCATTGTTATGCACTCCTGTGTGTCCTGCATTTCCTTGTCCAAACAGTGCCCCTCTGGTGCCCTGTGTTGGATTGCTCCAAGGGATGCATCTCCATAGAGTATGTGGGTGTGTGACCCTGGGTTGAGTAATCTGTGTGTGCATCTGGTTTACTATTGGGCTGAGAGCCAGCCCCTGGGAGTGAGTTTTATTCCAGATCCAAAATGTATCCCAGGGCAATAGTATTGGGGGTCTCACCAGACTCTATGTAACCAGTAATTCTTTATTGTGTTTTTGGATTTTGTTCCACGTTTTTCATCCCACTCTATCCAGGATCTCCAGTTTTGATCCTTTCCTAAGTGGCTGGCATTGGTAGCCGGGCACCATCTAGTTCTTCTGGTTTCAAGATCCATCATATCATAGGGATGATTGCTTCCATATGCCCTTGGTTTTTTGCACTCTTTTTCATTTCTGAGAATAGGAGACCATAAGGTGCACCTGAAATGGCTGCCTGAGAACTTTTAAGACCCCAGTTGCTACTCACCAATGGAGGTTGTGGAACAAGATTTTTATGTATTTTCTTGTGCCAATTGAGTCCACTGTCCCCCAGTCCTATGGTCCTGAATCAGTAGATTCATTGGATCTCTCTCTCACAGTGTCTGGGTGTCTGTAAGGGATTACTCTATATCTGTCTTCTGTTTTTTCTGTAAGGATTGTGGATATTTTGTATCACTGTTATCTGTGCAAGATTAGCCTCAGCTGCATCTATCCTTGGTCTGGAGTATAATCCTCTTCACTGACCCTCATCTGATCTTCTCAGATGTTTATGTGTTTATTTGTAGTCTGGTGTTTGGTGTTAATGGTAAGGCAGTATTGTGTATATACTGGTTGGTATTAACCTCTGTCGTCTATATCTTATGTGCACAATTCGATGTCCTCCCTTTTCTTAATGTTATCATGGTGGTCACAGACTCTTTCTATACCATCCTTCCCCTCACCCACACCAGCGTGTGGCCCCAACTAGCCCGAAATTACTCCCTCCACTTCTCTCCCCACCCTGGTAATCTACAAAAGGAGTTCCCTTACTTAAGCAACACTTCTTTGTCTTTTTTCAGTAATGGGTTCATACAGTATTTGTCCTTCTGTGGTTGACTTATTTCATTCAACATAATGCCCTCCACGCTCATGATTCACATATCCTTCTTTGTTCTTTAATGTAGCATAGTATTCCATTGTGTGCATGTACCATAATTTGGTTATCTATTCATCCATTGATGGCCATTTACATTGTTTCCATCTCTTTGCTATAGTGAATTGTGCTGCGATGAACGTAGGTGTGCACATATCTGTATGTGTCCTGCCTCTCTTTGCAGCCTCACCAGCATTTGTTATTTTCCGTCCAAATTTATGTTGAACTTTGCTATTATTGCTGAGGTGAGATGATATCTCATAGTTGTTTTGATTTACATCTCTCTAATGACTAAAGATTGTGAACAATTCCTCATGTGTTTGTTGGCCGCCAGCATACCATCTTTAATGAAGTATTTGTTTAAGTCTTTTGCCTATTTTTGAATTGGGTTGTTTGTCTTTTTGGTGTTGAGGTATTGAAGTTTTCTATAGATTTTGGAGATAAGTCCTTTGTCAGATACATCATAGGCATATATTTTCTTCCAAGCTGTAGGTTCTCTTTTTACATTTTTGATGAAGTCTTTCAATGAACATAAGAATTTAATTTTTAAAAGGTCCCAGTCATCTAGCTTCAGTCATAAGAGAGGGTTTTCATTGTCTCTTGTGTTTTCTTTAATTAAGTAAGCTTTTTAACCTGCTGCATTGTTAATCACAAGATTTTAGTTTTCTTTATGATTTTCCATAGAAATTTACATGTTATAATTGAAGATGATCGCCAGCAGTCTGGAACTCACAACCAAGTGAACTAATCTATATATGTATGCTGATTGAAGGGTAAGGGAAATAGAGTCTTTGAGAAAACTTTAAATAAGGAAGTATTGTACTGTACTCTCATGGGTTAGCACCAAAAGAAGCACCAGGAACTTTAATTAGTTATTCATTGGACCTAGGATTTTTCCTTATAAAAAAGAAATTTGCTCTTTCTGATAAAAGTATTATGGGGTATTTGATTCACAGTGATTTTTTTTTTTTTTTGCTTTTATTCTAATACATAAGAAGAATCATCTGATGTGAGACTGACTCTATGCAGAAGTCCTAAAAAAAAAAAAAATGGCAACTACACAAACAATGTAGAGCTCATAGACCTCTGTCTTTACACAAGTTTAAAGAATTAGATTGTTAAAAAATAATAGATATAATGATCAGTAGGTCTTCTTTTTCATTTTTATTTTCTCTGTGGATAAGAAATTCAGTAATTTTGAGGGTAAAAAGTAGTGTTTCATCTTGAAGAGATGCCTATTTATTCAGCCTTGCTGTATGAATCTTAGATTTTAACATAAATCTTGAGCACAAAACTATTTTTTTTCAAACAGACATTTACATAGAACCTTTCTTTTAACCTCCCATTCCCAGTCCTAAAACAGGTCATCAGTTTGCTAATTGCTTACCACAACCTAGGTTTAATCACTTGATCCATCAACAGACCTTCCCACACTTTCTTTATTCGTCTTGTCAGTAAGTGACATTCTTGGTAATGAAAACAACAAATCTATTGATAGCATCCGTCAATGGAGTGGAAAGCATCCTACATTAGCTCTGTCTTGGAAACCAGTCTATTCTATTACAATTGACCTTCTCTTGCTGATTACCACACAAATCATAGTCCTTCACCCCCCTCCTCATCTATTAGAGTATTTCTCCTGCAGCCTTTCAATTGCCTGACTGCAGTTGGTAATTGGATTCATGTTTGAAGCACAGCACTGTAAGAAAAAGCCTGGAATAATTCAAATGGAACACCCTGGCCTAGGGCTGAGACCATATGTTACACTCAGATTTGTGTCAGTGAAGCTTATTGCTTTAGCAACAAGGAAACCCACTCAAATGTCATAAAATTCTTTTTTATTTTAGAAGTTAATTTATTTAGAGCTGTCAATATAATCTAATGTCTACAAAATTGTAATATTAAAATGATGGAGAAATTATTTTATAAAATATTTAAAACAAAAAACCCTCTTGGTAAATTGTCCTGTCTCTCCTCCTGAATTTCATATCTTGCCACAAGAAGCTTTGAATTATGTAGTATGAAATTTAAAGACCACCAAAAAGCCAATTATTTGGCAGTTTATCCTTTCCTCAGCACTCACTCTAATATATGCTTAAAAGTGTTCCACCTTTGTATATCTTAATTCAGATTGATGAGTTTTTTCTGTAATGGCGTTAAAAAAAGATAAATGCTTTTTTTAATAATAAATTTACCATTAGTGACAGAATACTACATATATGTTTAAAAACACATGTGGAAGTGATTAAACACTACTTTAATGTTATGTGCCATTGGTAGGTTTATGGTACCCTGTCAACCCTCCTAGTTTGCCCCTCTCTCTTATGTTCCTTAACACGGATCCTAAGAAAGATTTATAAATTTTGAGATGCTATAGAGAGTTTTATCTCTGGAGAGAGAAAACTTCTCTCTGGGGAAAAATAAGTTTCTCCAAATTACTGAATTACCATCTCATGTAATGGGTGTATGGCATCAAGTATCAACATAAATAAACCCTAGTGGTATACATGAATGTGTATGCATTGTTGCTGTTGGTTGCCCACAGGACATTGAATCCGTTCATTCCAATTTTTCCCCTGCTGAGTATTTGCATTTCCGACCAGGTATACTGAGTCAGAATCCACATTTTAACAAGACCTATGAGAACAAGATACATAAGATTTATCTGGGGATCTATTACAATCACCTGAGGATCTTGTTAAAATGTAAATTCTGATTCAGTACACCTGGGGTGAAAATGCAAATTCTCAGCAGAGGGTCTAAACATAATGAACTGGTTTGAGGCCCTGCTTGCTATTCTCTCAATTATGACTCACGAAAACTCACTGTGTTATAGAGTAGTAATGTTTCATAGGGCTTGTTTGGCTATAATCTTAAAGGAAACAGATCACCAAGTTTGTTTATTTGTTTGTTTCCATGGCACAACTGGATTGATTTGAACCAATAACCTTTAGGTTAGCTATCATTACTTCAACAATAATTAATTGATTTACTAGTTGTTGTTGTTGTTATGTGCCGTCGAGTCAGACCCAACTCATAGCGAACCCTCCTTGGGTTTTCGAGGCAGTATCACTATGGAAGTAGATTGCCTCATCTTCCTTCTGAGGATTTACTAGTGTATCATACAATTACTTGTCTTATAATATCTTGGGTGAAAGAACCACAAATTATTTTATTTGTCCCATTTCACAGATAGACTAGTTGAGTCATGTAACCAATTCCACAAAATGATTAAACTCTAAGAAATCTGTCTTCCAAGATAAAGTACAAAACACTAGAATTTTACCATAAGTACAGCCATGGCAACAATTATCAATTGCTTCGCAGATGGAAAAAAGTAAATGGGACATTTCTATTTCTATCTGGCTTTGAAATTATTTTTATATTTATATTTGCATATGGATATAACTGATTCTTAGGAAGTCAAAACATTTCAAACAAATAGTGATGCAAGTGTGTAGAACTTTTCAGTTTTTAGCACATATGTCTATGTGCTAGAAATATGTGTAATTTTATAAGTTGCCACTTCATACTCGGAACTAGAGAGCATCCATTTTCAGAGTGGCAAAAAGTTCACTCTCTTTCTGAGTATTTTTTTCTGTCTCAAAATTTGTCATTCAGAAGCTTTTAAATGTCAGAGTTTAAATGGCTTCTGTTCTAGATTTGATATTCAAAGAGGAAAACAAATGGAAACTAATAAAAGTAATGCTAATTAATGTCTAAATTAACTGGTATTGATTATTTCAAAAAGAATTTTTGAAGTAAAAATTGTCAGTTAATTTTAGTACAGATCATTGTCATCAGAAAACAGGCTATTATACTCCAACATGTGCTCTAAAGAGACTATCAAGGAAGAAATTCAATATACTTATCTACTTCAAAGTTAATAGAATTTTTTTTTCTATTGAAAACATTGAGAGAAATGATTTGTAGAAGTATTGTCACCACAAAACTTCCTTTTTTTAATATTGTTAAATTTTTTTTGCAAATAACTCACATATCATAAGTTACAAAGTTAGCTATATTGTCCTTAGCAAAAATGATATGCTTTTCAGTAACATGCATACAATTATGAGAAGATAATCACATAATGATTGCTTTGCAAGTCTATTTCATAGCCAACATTTCCATTTATTCCTCTATCATGGTGTTGATATTCCAAATTTGCATTGAATATAAAGATATATTCCTTGTAAATATATTCAGTTAAGGGCACCTTAATGTATTTTTAATGAGCACATTTATCTCTATTTTCACCCACATGTACTTCAAACTATTGAAATTCTATACAAAATTTTCATATATATACTCACTGCCATCATAGCAACCCCCCTTGGGTTTCCAAGGCAGTATCACTACAGAAGTAGATTATGCAACCTTCCTTCCAAGGAGTGGCTGGTGGGTTTGAACCGCTAGCCTTCTGGTTAGCAGTCAAATGCCTTAGGCACTATGCCACCAGAGCTCCCTTTATATATATTTATATATATATATACATATATATATATATATATATATACACACACATATATATACATATATATACACACACATACACACACACACACACACATATATATACAGGTTTTTTTTTGTTTGCACTGCTGCTGAGTAGGCTCTAACAGTAACCTAGACTTACTGTTTTGTAGAAATGAGTAGAACAGTAAGATATAGTTTTGGTTTTGTTGGGGGATTCAAAATGGAGTCTAGTCAGTAATTACCACACTATTTCCCTCTAGCATCTTGTTGTTGTTGTTGTTGTTGTTATGTGCCGACTTGAAAAACTAAGTACAGCAGTTTGAATTAGTGATTCTCGTGCTGTGAACAGCTCACTGAGTCAGAGTGCACCAAACGCAGAGGAGTAGAATTAGAAAGGAGAAAGGTACAGGGGGAAAAATAACAAGATCAGAAGATCTACCCTGCAGAGCACCAACAGGCAGCCAAGAAAGGCCATTGGAGACTTCACTGGAGGAGCGACCAGCAGGTGAGAATGGCCATCTGAAACCTCTCTGGGTTAAGGAAGAAGACACACCACACCAGCATACCAGCAAGCACACCAGCATATCAATGATCACCCCAAGGATCTACCTTCAGCACCTGATTTTATTGGTAACTTAGGTCATCTAGGTGCAAATGGGCGTGTCCAGTGTAGCTGAAACCTAAGCAGAGAGCCCACTGGTGCTGCAGGAGGTTGGACCCAGGGAGGTGCCCCAGCAGTGGGTCACTGAGTAGGCTTGGGTCAGTTTAGTGGCATTGAGAGGCCTGTGCTTGACTTTATCAGTAATATCGGGATGACAGATTACTAGCAGGCACTCTCCTGACTCCAGCACTGCTGAAACTGAGTGGATCTTTTGTGCGACGGGTGAGCGGATGCACAGAGGAACTCCTGAGGTAGATAGGGGTCTGGGCCATTTGGACCGGAGCTGCAGGTGGGTGGGGCCAGAAAGAGAAAACCCTGTGGCAGATCACAGAGCTGGGAAGTTGTCTTGGGTCAGCTTTTGGGAGTTGAGGGGCCTCAGGAGCAAGGCTTTTGTGTGTGTCTGAGCCTGGCTGAAAGTGGGAACCCCTAACAACTGGAGTCTTTGCTGAAATTGAGTTGCAGGCCTATAAATAACAATATGATGTGATTGGTAGCAGCCCACTCAAAGCCCTAGAAACTGCTCTTAGCAACAGCGAGCTTTCCTTCTTCCGCTCACACCCAATAACTTCACTCATCCAATAGAAAAAACCACACTCAGCCAACATAAAACCTTCTGATTTGAACTCTAAACCCTCTTACAACAAACAGAAACCCATATCTACATTACACACAGTAATTCCAACATTACAAACAAAACTGCAGAGCAACCCAGCATACCTCAATTAATATTAAAAAATAAATACATACTTTGAAATACTTTTCAAAATATTAAACCATAAAACCAAGACAAAACTATCAATACATAACAAACAGTTAAAGACAACCTCAAAATGTCTAGGAAACAATAAACCTCAAATCAAACAAACAAACAAACAAACAAAACAGGACAAGGCATTAGAAGCAAAACCACAAACGAGGGTCTCATTAAACATGGGGGAAGAGGAGGCAATAGAATTATCTGAGGAAGAATTTAAAAGATATGTTTATAGAGCTTTACAAGAGCCGAAGGAAACCCCAAACAGACAAAAGGAGAACACATAGAGTTCCCTGGTAGAACTCAGGAAAATAATTCAAGAACAAAACAGTAAGATTAATGACAATCAGATCTCATACAAAAACAGCACTTAGAAATTCAGAAGATGAATACCAAAATTACAGAATTACACAACACAGTAGAAACAGAAAAGAGTAGGTTAAAACTGGCTGAAGAATGTATATCTCAACTAGAAGAAAAAATTCTGGACACAAGCATATATGAAGAAAAAAACAGAACAAAGATTTAAGAGAAATGAAGAGAACCTAAGAATTATATGGGATGACATGAGAAGAAACCACATAAGACTCTTTGGAATTCCAGAACAAGAAGAGGCAAGAAAAAACACTGAGAAAATTGTGGAAGACCTGCTAACAGAAAATTTCCCCCATATCGTGAAAGAAGAAAAGATATTTGTCCAAGAATCTCATAGAACCCCACACAACATAGGCCCAAGAGAAAAATACCAAGACATATTATAATCAAACTCTCCAAAACCAAAGATGAAGAAAAAATTTTGATAGCTGACTGGGACAAAAGAAATATTACTTATAATAATCAAACAGGTAGGCTGAGCTCTAATTACTCAGCAGAAACCATTCAGGAAGAAGGCAATGGGACAGCATATATAAAACATTGAAGGAAAAGAACTTCCAACCCAGAATCCTACATCCAGCCAAAGTATCCATCAAATATGAAAGCTAAATCAAGGCATTCTCAGACAAACAGAAATTAAGGGATTTGATAAAAACCAGACCAACCCTAGAAGAAATAATTAAGGAAGTTCTTCCAATGGACAACCCACAACAGAGATGAACAAAATCAGGATACGTGGCATCAATACTAAAACCAAATCAGAAATAGAAACTCTAAATAAGACCATAAAACATTGTACTCTAGAAGCCAAGGAAGTCAATCAGCACACAACAACAGCAACTAACCTATCAGAGGGAATAAAACATCTAGGTACAAACTTCCAAATGAAGAGGAAAATAGGACAATGTCTTCACAGTATGCACTATGGAGACAAGAATATACTCCAAGGTAATCACAGAGAAAATTAACAATCCCCCTAAGCAAAACCAAAAGGAAGGAAAACATACAGGTTTAATAAGCACAAAACCAACAATAAAGAAGAAAAGGGAGAAAGTATTAGCCAACAAACTGAACTCAGCACAGAAAAGTATATGGACCAAGAACCACCAACAACATGGAAAAAAAAAACACAATAGAATGACAACAATCAATTCATACCTATCACTAATTACATTCAATGTGAATGGACTAAATACACCTATTTAGTCCATCTAAGAGAAAGAGAGTGGCAGACTGGATAAGAAAAGAAGACCCATCGATATGCTGCCTACAAGAAACCAATCTTAGACACAAAGATAAAAACAAATTAAGAGTTAAGGATTGG
>NW_006921970.1:1056284-1057124 GCF_000298275.1 Orycteropus afer afer | reverse complement strand
TGGCAGATCTGACAAAAGAAAAGAAAGAAAAGATCCAAATCAAAAGAATTATAAATGAAAATGGTGTCATCACAAAAGAACCAACTGAAATAAAAAAGATACTGACAGAATATTATGAAAAACTATACTCCAACAGATTTGAGAACCTAGAAGAGATGGACAAGTTTCTAGAATCACAAGACCTACATAAACTATCCCACTCAGAGACAGAAAACTTGAACAGACCTATAACAAAAGAAGAAATTGAACAGGTCATTAAAAAAAAAAAAAACTTTCCACAAATAAAAGTCCTGGCCCTGATGGCCTGATTGGAGAATTTTATCAAATATTCAGAGAAGAGTTGACACCTATGTTACTCAAGCTATTCCAAAACACTGAAAAAGATAGAACACTCCCAAATTCATTTTATGAAGCAAGCATAGCACTAATACCAAAACCACTGGAAAGACACCACTAGAAAGGAAAACTATAGACCAATATCACTCGTGAACATACATGCAAAAATCTTTAACAAAATCCTAGCCAACAGAATCCAACAACGTATCAAAAAATTAATACACCCAGACAAAGTGGGATTCATACCAGGTTTACAAGGGTGGTCCATCATCAAAAAATCAATTATGTAATCCACCACATAAATAAAACAAAAGAAAAGAACCATATGATTATATCAATCAATGCAGAAAAGGCATTTGGTAAAATCCAACATCTATTCCTGTTCAGAACTCTCAGTAAAATAGGGATTAAAAGGGAAATTCCTCAACATAATAAAGGGTATATATGCAAAGCCAATGGCCAACATCATTATTAATGGAGAAAGACTCAAGGCATTCCCCTTAC
>NW_006921970.1:1054503-1055174 GCF_000298275.1 Orycteropus afer afer | reverse complement strand
ACCCAATTCACAAATGGGCAAAAGACTTGAACAGACACTTCACCAGAGAAGATATACAGGCAGCCAACAAACACATGAAAAATTGCTAGTGATCACTAATCATTAGAGAGATGCAAATCAAAACAATAATGAGATATCATCTCACCCCAGCAATAATAGTAAAGTTGAACAGGTCAGAAAATAACAAATTCTGGAGAGGTTGCAGAGAGATTGGAACTCTTGCACACTGCTGGTGGGACTGTAAAACGGTACAACCATTGTGGCAAATGGTATGGCATTTCCTTAAAAAAAAAACTGAAAATAGAAGTACCATTTGACCCAGCAATTCCCTTACTACAAATATATCCTAAAGAGGTGAGAGATAGCACACAAACAGACATATATACACCTATGTTCATGGCAGCACAATTCACTGTCGCAAAGAGATGGAAACAACCTAAATGCCCATCAACAAATGAGTGGTGTTCTGGTTACCTAGTGCCACTCTGAGAGGATATACCACAAATGGGATGGCCATAACAAACAAGAGTTTATTCTCTCACAGTTTGGAGGCTTTAAGTCCAAGTTCAAAGTGCTAGGCTCTAGGGGCTGGGTGAAAGTCCCTCAGCCTTGGGCTACAGCTCTGCCTCCAGCTCCAGCCCACTGAAACTAGAGGCTTTTCTTCACTCAGA
>NW_006921970.1:1049161-1053014 GCF_000298275.1 Orycteropus afer afer | reverse complement strand
ACATTCTGTGGGATCACCTTTCTTTGGAATGGGCACAAATATGGATCTCTTCCAGTCAGTTGGCCAGGTAGCTGTCCTCCAAATCTCTTGGCAGATATGTAGAGTTTGTAGATTTGTAAAGTTTTGTAGAGTTGATTACCAGTCCTATCATGGGCAATACTACATCCAGCTGCCCAGCCATTCAACCAGGCCCAACCAAGTTCACACACAAACTGAACTACCACAATTCCACCCCTTATCAACTTGTCATCTGTACAGATCTTCATTGGGTGGCATCTGTACAGATCTCTCTCACTGAGTGGCTCCGGTCCCCTAGTTCCTCTAAGTGGCGACCTCACCCCCTTGGCCTGGCATGCCCTGTTCCTCTCCATATTGGCCATGGCTGCCCTGCTCCCTCACTCTTGGGCAGCAGCTATGGCTCTATCCCACTAGCTCACATGAACGAGCAGCCCCACACTCCAGAACCAAGGTGGTGAAGGCCTACTTCTTTGATACCTAGGGGGCTATGATGGTTCCACCCCCAAAGGCCATGGTCCTACCCTTTGAGGCTGAGGCAGCTCTGCTTCCTGTTTCTTGAGTCTCTCTGCTTCTGTCGATTAATGCCTGAGGGCAATCCACTCTGCCAGAAATCTTTCTGCCCAAAGGACTCTTAGCTTTCTTACTCCATGGGTCGGCCAACCTGGTACTCCATTTTATGCTGGTCTATTCACCAATCGATGCCTGAAGCAACCCATTCTGCCAGGAAGCCACCTACCCGATGGCACCCAGCTTTTTCCTCTGTGGGCTGGTAAGCCTATTGCTGTTAAATGCTGGTCTCTGGGCTCTGCTACTGCATCTTTCATGCTGGTCTCTCTGCCAGTATCTCTCTGCCAGTCTCTTGGCTCTGCTCCTGCTATCTCTCATGCCACAGGCTGAGGTCTCTCTGCCAAGGTCTCCAGGTCAAGATGCACTCCACTCCTGCTTCTGCATTTTAGGTGTCTGTCAGAGCAGCACCCCACTCTCTCAGTACCATATCCTGTTCTGGTTACCTAGTGCCACTCTGACAGGATATATCACAAATGGGATGGCCTTAACAAACAGGAGTTTATTCTCTTACAATTAGGAGGCCTTAAGTCTGAGTTCAAAGTGCCGGACTCTAGGAGCTGGGTGAAAGCCCCTCAGCCTTGGGCTTCAGCTCTGCCTCCAGCTCCTGGCCCACTGAAGTTAGAGACTTTTCTTCACTCAGACAGCTGCTGGCTGCTGAGGCTGCCAAACCCAATGTTGACAAGTAAAAAGGCACAGTCCCAATTTTACCAAATCACAAGGTAGGCCATTAATTCAAGTCTATTGTAAGTCCCAAGGTCTGCAGAGCATGACAGGCTGCTGAACAACAGCATGACTACATGCAGGGTCCAAGCATGTCATAGGCTAGAGACCATTCCCTAAAGGCTTCTCCTTATATACAGGAAGCAGATCACATTCCCTAAGGCAGCTATTCAGCTGCTCACAGTAGATTCCACCATGGAGATGATTACCAGTCTCATCATGGTAAAGGTGGTAGAGGCACAAGATGTTACACTGCATCTAGGAGGACAGCCTCTCAAAGAGAAACACCTGTCTTGAGCTTACCTGAGTATCAGCCTTGAGATCTTACCTGAGCAGAAGTCACCTCATTATCTGAAGCCACTGAGATTTAGGACTTTGTCTGTTATGGCACTTAGTGTTACCTTATCTCAGTAGCTCTCAAATTTCAGCATATATCAAAGTCATTTGGAGAGCTCGTTAAACCACATTGAAAGGCCCCACCACCAGAGATTCTGATTTAGGAGGCCTGAAGTGGGACATAGGCCTTTGTTTTTCTAACCAGTTCCAAGATTTTGTTGCTGCCACTCTGGGTACCATACTTTAAGAATTTCTTCTTTAACTAATGAAATATGCTTAAGATAAAGATAAATTACTTTTGTTTATTGTATATTGGTACTCTGAGGTGTCATAGAGTCCTCCCACCTTTTTTTTTTTTTTTTTTGGCTCCACTCAGCTATTTTGGTTGAATTCACATATGAATTTGAACTAAATTCTAATATAGGTAAAAGACTGTAGAAATTCAGGATCAATCTTAATTTTTCTATTTCTCTCCTTCCTTCTATAAGTAATCATTCTTCCTTTATTAAACTGAATGACACATTTTCAGACAAATAATTACAAAAGAATTAAAATTATAAATGCAATGTGAATTGCTAATTGCTGGTTTCTGTAACTCACCTTAAACTTACATGAACCTTTTTCAAAATATTTTTAGTTGCTGCCCTTTGAATGTTTTCTCTTTTAACTGCAAGGCCCTTTAAATCTTCTCTGTAGTCTCTCTGGCATTTGTAAATGACAGGGGACCACACTACTGCCTTTCAGAACTTTCAAATTCTTCAGAATCTAAAATTTCCAATCATTGCTTGAGGTCTGGTTTCTTGCTTCTTCAGAACTTCTTCTGCCATCTTCATAAATATTTGAACACAATGCAATCATGTAAAGATTTACAATATTTGGTTTGCCAGTTTCTTTACAAAGTTTCAGAAAGAGCTCTGTTTTTTCAAATAAACTATGAAACCAGCAAGAAAAATCTTTTCTTTTTCTTCAAGATACTCTGCTACAAATTCTAAGGGCACACACAAACTCTTCAGTTGAAAAAATGTCTATCTCTCTTTCATCTTTCTATCTATCATCATCTTTCATGTATCTACCTATCAATTCTGTATTTGTTTGAGAGAGAATATATATTTGTAAAGAAAATGATTGAAAAATAAATTTTTCTTGTCCCTCTGCTTCATAATCCACTCGATGACAACAAATAACAAAATGTTTATATTAGCTATGTCCTCTGTAAAGTGGAGACAATTAGCTCTACGTTATAGGATTTTGTACTAATTAAATGATGTAAGTCATAAAAAACAGTGTCTGACAGATAGCATTCAAGAATGCTATGTACTATTAGTATTAGCAGTGGTTGTATTACATTGGATTCCTAAATGGCATTTTAAGGAACAATGATTTCTACTGAAAGATAGTGATGATGCTAGGCTCTCCTTTATTCTAGAAATATGGTTAATCTCTTGGGTTTTTGTTAAAAAAACATGTTTGGTGTAGAAGATTGCGATTTTACAATCAAAAAGGGGAAAATAATTAATGTAAGCGTTATCAGACAAAATACGCTATAAAAAAAAAAAAAAAAGATTTCTGAGATACCAGAAAAGGGCTTGTGGTTAACACTGTAAGTGTATACTGCAACCTAGAATTGTTTAATAAATAAATTTTTTAAAAAGCCTTCATTGCACAGGATTTTTCTTGTTGTTGTTGTTGTTTTGTTTTTTAAAGTGTAATAAAAAGATGCATGGATTGTGGCACAGCCTTTTCTTGGAGCAGGCATTAGGAAGAGAATACACAGAGGAGAAAATGGCATGAGTGAGCCAAAGGGAGGGTGGAGAATTGGTGCTCCTAAGCTAGGAAAATTAACCAAGAAGAAGCTGGAGGTCGATTTTTGTATGACTGGTGTGGTTACCCTTATGTTTGGATTGCCTTCTCATGCCAATCCTGGGAGCTCTGTAGTAGTAACATCCTATGAGGCACTGGGTTCTGAAAAGCCTAGTACTATTATTATTACAACTTCCCTACAGGCATTTGCAGTCAGCCCCAGGTTTACAGGTGAGGAGAGACAACTCAGGGAAGCCTGAAGTAGCAAGCGGGAAGAGCAGGAGAAAGGGAATTAAAAGCCAGGAAGCCAGAGAGAAGAGCAGTCAGCCCCAGGGTTACACGTCATGAGAAACAACTCAGGGACGCCCGAAGTAGCAAGTGGGAAGAGCAGGAGAAAGGGGATTAAAAGCCA
>NW_006921970.1:1037869-1045801 GCF_000298275.1 Orycteropus afer afer | reverse complement strand
ATGTCATGCTTGGTAGGGTGGAGGGTCGACGAAAGAGGGGGAGTCCTTCAATCAGATGGACTGACATGGTGGCTGCAATGATGAGCTCAAGTATAGCAGGGATTGTGGGGCTGGTGTGAGATCGGGCAGTGTTTCGTTCTGCTGTGCATGGGGTCACTATGAGTTGGAAATGACTTGATGGCACTTAACAACAACAACAACACAGTCATTTGCATTGTCTTAACTAACTTTATGGGAGCTCTGGTATCACAGTGTCTAAAGCACTTGACTGCTAACCAGGAGGCTGGTGGTTCAAGCCCACCAGAGACTCCTCAGAAGAAAGGTTGAGCAATCTATTTCCATAGTGATATCGCCTCAGAAATCCAAGGAGGGGTCGCTATGAGTTAGGTCCGAGTCGATGGTACACATCAACAACTAACTTTATATGGATGTTTGCAGCTGTTTCTTCCCATTTTGAGTCATGCTTCATCAGCAAATGGAGGCCCCAAAAGTTTTTCTCCATCCATATCATTAAGGACAACTCTACTTTGAGGAGGCAACTCTTACCCAGTCATATTTTGAATACCTTCCAACCTTAGGGATTCATCTTCCAGCATTATATCAGACAGTGTTGCAGGGTTATTCATAAACTTTTCCAGTAATAGGCAGTATTTCACTGCTATTCATAAGGTTTTCACTGGCCAATTTCTTTAGAAGTAAATAGCCCCATCTTCTTCCCTGTCTGTCTCAGTCTAGAAGCTCTGCTGAAATCTGTCCACCATGAGGGACCCTCCTGGTATTTGAAATACTGGTGGCAGAGTTTCCAGCATCACAGGAACAAAGCCACCAGAGTATTATAAACTAAGAGATGGCGGGTCACTGTACCAAAAATAATTAGTTGACATTCAAATATTTAAGGAGTTAACATATGATCAAGAAACAATGATATTGAAGGAAAAAGGGGCCAAGCTGTACTGAAGAAGTTGATGAAAAATGAAGCTCCAGGAACTGATAAAACACCCCTTGAGATGTTTCAATAAATACATGCAGTGCTGGAGGTGCTTACTAGTTTATACCAACACATTTGAAAGACCTGGACAACTGAATGGAAGAGATCCATATTTATACCATGAAGGTAATACAACCAGAATGTAGTAATTATTGAATAATATTTTTAATATCACACACACGTAAAATTTTACTGAAGATTATTAAAAAATGGTTGCATCATTATATTTACAGGGAACTTCTAGAAATTCAAGCTGAATTCAAAAGAGGGTGGGGAACAAAGTATTTCATTGCTGGTGTCAGATGGATCTTGGCTGAAAGCAAAATATACCAGAAAGATGTTTACCTGTGTTTTTTTGACTATGCAAAGGCATTTGACTGCGTTGATCATAACAAATTATGAGTAACATTGCAAAGAATGGGAATTCCAGAACACTTAATTGTGCTCATGAGGAACTAGTACATAGACCAAGAGGCTGTCATTCCAAAAGAACAAGGGCATGCTGCATGGTTTAAAATCAGGAAGTATGTGTGTCAGGGTTGTATACTTTCACCGTACTTATTCAGTCTATACACTGAGCAAATAATCCAAGAAGCTGGGCTATATGAAGAAGAATGTGGCATCAGTATTGGAGGATGATTAACATTCTGTGATATGCAGCTGACACAACCTTGCTTGCTGAAAGTGAAGAAGACTTAGAGCACTTACTGATGAAAATCAAAGACTACAGTGTTTAGTTTGGATTACAGCTCAACATAACTAAAACAGAAATCCACACAACTGGACCAATAAGCAGCATAATGATAAGTGGAAAAAAGACTGAAGTTGTCAGGGATTTTTCATTTTACTTGGATCCATAATGCCAGCCCACTGAAGCATCAGTGAAGAAATCAAATATCATATTGCACTGCACAAATCTGTTGCAAAAGACCTCTTTAAAGTGTTGAAGATCAAAGATGTCACTTTGAAGACTAAGTTGTGCCTAACCCAAGCCATGGTACTTTAAATCGCCCCATATGTATGTGAAAGCTGGACAACGAATAAGGAAGACCGAAGAAGGGTTGACACCTTTGAGTTGCAGTGTTGGTGAAGAATACTGAAAATACATGGTCTGCCAGAAAAAGAAACAAATCTGTCCTGGAAGAAGTGGAGCCACAACGCTCCTTGGGAGCAAGAATAGCCAGACTTCATCTAACTTAATTTGTGTCATGTTGTCAGAAGGGACCATTCCCCAGAGAAGGATATCATGTTTGGTAAGGCAGAGGGTAATCAAAAAAAGGGATGACCCTTACAAAATGGATTGATACAGTGTCTGAAAAGATGAACTGTAATATAGTTAAGTATTGTAAGGATGGCAAACAAGTGAACAATGCTTTGTTCTGTTATACGTACAGTTACTGTGAGTCAGAGCCAACTCGAAGGCACTTAACAACAGCAACAACTAACTTTATGAAATGCACTATTTCTACACAGGATGACAAAGATACATTTGTGTCCGTGTGTGTGTGTGTGTGTGTCTGTGTGTGTGTATACCAAAACCAACTGCCATGGAGTCGGATCTGACTCATAGCAACCCATCCTTGGGTTTCCAAGGTAGTATCAGTATGGAAGTAGATCATCCAATCTTCCTTCCATGGAGTAGTTGGTGGGTTTGAACCCCCAACCTTCTGGTTAGCCCACCTTAGGCACTATGCCACCTGAGCTCCATACATACATATTGTTGTTGTTGTTGTTATGTGCCATCGAGTCAAACCCGACTCATAGTGACCCCTCCTTGGGTTTCCGAGGCAGTATCACTACGGAAGTAGGATTGCCCAACCTTCTGTGTATATATATATATATACACACACACACATATGGATATACTAATATAAATGTATTACATTTTTCATAATATATTCTTTTTTTTTTCTTTAATTGTGCTTTAGGTGTAAATTTACAGATCATAGTTTCTTTTATATTTAACATTTCATGTACATTTAGTTTTAGTCCCCAATTACCATCCCCAACCCTAACCCACACTCTTCCCCTCCCTTCCCAATAACCCCCCAACCCCATGCCTCTCATAGTTATGCACTCCTGTGTGTCCTGCATTTCCTCCATGTGAATGTTGGCCCTCTGGTGCCCCATGGTCCATTGTTCCAAGGGATGCATCTCCACAGAGTATGTGGGTGCATCACCCTGGGTTGAGTAGTCTGTGTGTATGTTTTGTTTACTATTGGGTTGAGAGCCAGCCTCTGGGAGTGAGTTTTATTCCAAGCCCGAAGTGTAACCCAGTGCCACAGTATTGGGGATCCCAGCAGATTCCATCTGAATAGTAATTCTGATCATTATTGTGTTTTTGGATTTTGTTCCACCATTTTCCTTCCACTCTATCCAGAATTTCCAGTTTTGATCCTTTCCCAAGTTTTTGGCATTGGTAGCCAGGCACCATCTAGTTCGTTGGTCTTGAGGTCCATCATGTCCTAGGCATGATTGCTTCTAAATGCCCTTGGTCTTTTGTACTCTTCTTTGCTTCTGAAGATAGGAGAGAATTAGCTGCATCTGAGATGGCTGCTTGAGAGCTTTTAAGACCCCAGTTGCTACTCACCAATGTAGATTGTGGAACAAGATTTTTTATGTATTTTCTTGTGCCAATTGAGTCTGGTGTCCTCCAATTCTATGGCCCTGAGTCAGTAGATCCATTGGCTCTCTCTCTCACAGTGTCGTCATCTGTAAGGGATTGTTCTATGTCAGTCTTCTGTTGTTTTATAAGGATTGTGAATATTCTGTATCACTGGTATCTGTGCAAGATTAGCCTCAGCTGAATCTATCCTTGGTCTAGAGCATAATCCTGTTCACTAACCTCCATCTGATCTTCTCAGATGTTTATGTGTTTGTCTGTAGCCTGGTGTCTGGTGTTAATGATAATGCAGTATTGTGGATATACTGATATTAACCTCTGTCGTCTATATCTTATGTGCACAATTCTTTCCTTTCCCGAGTTTTATCATGGTGGTCACAACTCTTTCCATACCATCCTTCCCCTTACCCACCTCAGCTTGTGTCCCCAACTAGCCCAAAATTATCTCCTCCCCTTCCCTCCTCTCCCTGGTAACCTACAAAGTGAATTCCCTTCCTTAAGCAAACCATTCCTTGTCTTTTTACAGTAATGGGCTCATATAGTATTTGTCCTTTTGCGATTGATTTATTTCACTCAGCATAATGTCCTCCAGGCTCATCCATGTTGTGAGATGACTCGCATATCCTTCATTGTTCTTTAATGTAGCAAAGTATTCCATTGTGTGAATGTACCATAATTTTGTTACTCATTCATCTATCGACGGGCATTTAGGTTGTTTCCAACCCTTTGGTATAGTGAATTGTGCTGTGATGAACATAGGTGTGCATACGCCTGTTTGTGTCCTGCCTCTCACTTCTTTAGGGTATATTCCCAGTAATGGAATTGCTGGGTAAATTAGTATTTCTGTATTAGTTTTTTAAGGAAACACCACACCATTTGCCATGATGGTTGTACCATTTTACCATCCCACCAGCAATGTATGAGTTCCAATCTCTCCGCAACCTCACCAGCATTTGTCATATTCTGTCCTGTTGAATTTTGCTGTTATTGCTGGGGTGAGATGATGTCTCATCATTTTTTTTTTATTTGCATCTCTCTAATGAGTAAAGATCGCGAGCAATTCCTCATGTATTTGTTGGCTGCCAGCAAATTGTCTTTAATGAAATGTCTGTTCATGTCTCTTGGCCATTTTTGAATTGGATTGTTTGTCTTTCTAGTTTTGAGGTGCTGAAGTTTTCTATAGATTTTGGAGGTAAGTCCATTGTCAGATATGTCATAGGCAAATATTTTCTTCCAAGCTGTAGGTTCTCTTTTTACCCTTTTGACGAAGTCTTTTGATGCACAGAAGAATTTAATTTTTAAAAGGTCCCAGTCATCTAGTTTCTCTTCTACCTTCTGTGCATTCTGGGTTATGTTTGATAGTCTGTCTATTCATGCCATAAATTAGGGCTCCTAGATTTGCCCCTATTTTATCTCTGATGAATGTTATCGTTTTGAGTTTTACATTTAAGTCTTTGATCCTACTTGAGTTTGTTTTTGTGCATGGGGTGAGGTATGGGTCTTATTTGATTTTTGCTGCAAGTGGTTATCTAATTTTGCCAGCACCATTTGTTAAAGAGGTTATCTCTTCCCCATTTAATGGGTTTTGGACCTTAGTCAAAGATCAGTTGTCCATAGATGGATGGATCTACTTCGGGGTTTTCAATTCTGTTCCATTGGTCTATTTGTCTATCATTGTACCAATACTATGCTGTTTTGACTACTGTATAGTATGTGGCTGTATAGTAGGTTTTAAGATCCGGGAGTGTGAGACCTCCCACTTTTTTCTTCTTCTTTCATAGAGCTCTGCTTATCCAAGGTCTCTTTCCTATCCATATGAAGTTAGTAATTGGTTTTTCCATGTCCTTAAAAAAATTTGTTGGTATCTGGATCAGGTTTGTATTGAATGTGTAGATTGCTTTAGGTAGTATTGACATTTTCACAATATTCAATCTATTTATCCATGAACAAGACAGGTTCTTCCATTTATGTAGATCCCTTGTTGTCTCCTGTTGTAGTGTTTTATAGTTTTCTTGTACAGATTTTTGTGTCTCTAGTAAGATTTATTCCTAGATATTTTATCTTTTTAGTAGCTATTATAAATGGCATTGTTTCTCTTATTTCCTTTTCAGAGGTCTCTTTTTTGATGTAGAGGAATCCAATTGATTTTTGTATGTTGACCTTGTATTCTGCCACTTTGCTGAACTCTCTATTAGTTCCAGTAGGTTTTTTTTTTTTTTTTTTGCTGAGGCTCTTAGGTATTCTATGTATAGGATCATGTCATCTGCAAATAGAGATAGCTTTACTTCCTGTTTGTGAATTTGGATGCCTTTTATTTCACTTTTTTGCCTTATTGCTCTGGTTAAGACTTCCAATACAATGTTAAATATGAGTGGTGATAGAGAGCATTCCTGTCTGGTTCCTGATCGTAAGGGGAATGCTTTGAGTCTTGGCTTTGCATATATTCCCTTTATTCTGTTGAGGAATTTCCCTTCTATCCCTATTTTGCTGAGAGTTCTGAACAGGAATGGGTGTTTATTTTATCAAATAGTGTTTCTGCATCGATTGATATAATCATCTGGTTCTTTTGTTTTGTTTATGTAGTGAATTACATTGATTGTTTTTCTGATGTTGAAACATCTTTCCATATCAGGTATGAGTCCCACTTGGTCAGGGTGTAGTATTTTTTTGATATGTTGCTGGATTCTGTTGGCTAGGATTTTGTTGAAGATTTCTGCATGTATGTTCATGAAGGATACCGGTTTGTAGTTTTCCTGTTTAGTGGCGTCTTTCCCTGATTTTGGTATTAGTGTTACACTTGCTTCATAAAATGAGTTTGGGAGTATTCCATCTTTTTCTATGTTCTGGAATAGCTTAAGTAGTATAAGTGTCAACTCTTCTCTGAATATTTGGTAAAATTCTCCAGTGAAACCATCAGGGCCAGGATTTTTTCTTGTGGGATTTTTTCTTTTTTTTAATGACTTGTTCAATTTCTTCCTTTGCTATGGGTCTGTTCAAATATTCTATCTCTGACTGTGATAGCTTAAGTAGGTCTTGTGATTCCAGAAACTTACCCATCTCTTCTAGGTTCTCAAATCTGTTGGTGTACAGTTTTTCATAATATTCTGTCAGTGTCCTTTTTATTTCCATTGGTTCTGTTGTGATGACACCATTTTCATTTACTATTCTTGTAATTTGCATCTTCTCTTTCTTTACTTTTGTTAGATTTGCCAATGGTTTGTCAATTTTGCTAATCTTTTCGAAGAAACAGCTTCTTGTTTTGATGGTTTTCTCTATGTTTTTTGTTTTCTGTTTATTTCTGCTCTAATCTTTATTATTTCCTTACTTCTAGATACTGTAGGATTCTTTTATTGTTCTTTTTCTAATTGTTGGAGTTGTTGAGTTAGGGTGTTGATTTTGTTTCTTTCCTCTTTTTTGATGTATGCATTTATTCCTGTAAACTGACCTCTGAGTACTGCTTTCACTATGTGCTATAAGTTTTGGTTAGATTTATCTTCATTCTCATTTGTTTCTAGGAATTTTTTTCTATTATTTCATTCTTTATTTCTTCTATTACCCAGCAGTTTCTGAGCAGTGTATTGTTCAACTTCCACATTTGTTGTTTTGTCCTTGATCTTCCTATTATTAATTTCTAATTTTATAGCATTGTGGTCCAAGAAGATGCTTTGTACTATTTCAATGTTTTTTAATATATTGAAGCTTGTTTTATGTCGTAACATATTATCTATTCTGGAGAATGGTCAATTTAATATATTGAAGCTTGTTTTATGTCGTAACATATTATCTATTCTGGAGAATGGTCAATGTGCACTGGAGAAGAATGTGAATTGTGCTTTTGTTGGGTGGAGTGCTCTATATATGTCCATAAGTTTGAGCTGGTTGATTGTGTTCTTGACTTCTTCTGTATTGTTATGGAGTTTCTTCTAGTTGATCTGTCCCTCCTTGAAAGTAGTGTGTTAAAATTTCCTACTACTATTGTAGAGTTGTCTATTTTCCCTTTCAATTCAATTAATATTTGCTTACTGTAATGTCTTCTTGGTGAATTGACCCTGTCGGCATCATATAGTATCCTTCTTTGTCTCTTATGTTGTTTTTTCACCTTAAAGTCTATTTTATCAGAAATTAATATTTCCACTCCTGCTCATTTTTGCTTACCATAGGCTTGACACACACACACACACACACACACACACACACATAGATATGTTGTTGTTTTTGTTGTTGTTATGTGCCTTTGAGTCAGCCCCGACTCATAGCGACCCCTCCTTGGGTTTCCAAGGCAGTATCACTACGGAAGTAGGATTGCCCAACCTTTCTTCCG
>NW_006921970.1:1023468-1037769 GCF_000298275.1 Orycteropus afer afer | reverse complement strand
CCCACCCCTTAACTCTTAATTTGCTTTTATCTTTGTGTCTATGGTGAGTCTCTTGCAGGCAGCATATTGATGGATCATCTTTTCTTATTCAGTCTGCCACTCTCCTTCTCTTGATTGGTGCATTCAGGCCATTCACATTGAGCATAATTAGTGATAGGTATGCATTGATTGCTGTCATTCCATCCTATTTTTGTGTCATGTTGTTGGAGTTTCCTTGGTCTAAATACTTTTCTGTGCTGAGTTCATTTTGTTGTCAAGTGTTTCCTCTCTTTTCTTCTTTACTGTTAGTTTTTGCTTACTAAACCCATATGTGGGTTTGCTTAGGGGGATTGTTATTTTTCTCTGTGGTTACCTTGGAGTGAATTCTTGTCTCTCTATTTTTGGAACAGTCTGTTCTATGAGGACATTGTCCTGTTTTCCTCTCCATTTGGAAGTTTTGTACCTAGAACTTTTATTCTCTCTATTTGGTTAGTTGCTGTTGTCATGTGCAGATTGACTTCCTTGTTTTTCAGTGTACAATGCTTTATGGTCTTATTTTGAGCATCTATTTCTGATTTGGTTTTTGTGTTGTTGCCATGAGTCTTGATTTTGTTGCTCTCTGTTGTGGGTTCTCTATTGGAAGGACTTCCTTAAGCATTTCTTGTAGCATTGGTCTGGTTTTCACAAAATCCCTTAATTTCTGTTTGTCTGAAAATGTCTTGATTTCACCTTCATATTTGATGAACAGTTTGGCTGGATAAAGGATTCTTGGTTGGAAGTTCTTTTCCTTCTGTGATTTATGTATGTCGTCCTATTGCCTTCTTGCCTGCATGGTTTCTGTTGAGTAATCAGAATTCTTTGATTGTTAAAAATAATATTTCCTTTGTCCCAAACAGCTTGCAAGATTCTTTCTTTGCCTTTGGTTTTGGAGACTTTGACTATGATAGGCCTCTGATTAAATGTATCTATCCTGTATGGGGTTCTTTGAGTTTCTTGGACAAACATCTTTTCTTCCTTCATAATATGGGGAAATTTTTCTGTTAGTAAGTCTTTCACAAATTTCTCAGTGGTTTTTTTCACCTCTTCTTGTTCTGGAATTCCAATGAGGAGTGCATTGTTTCTTTTCATCTTGTCCCATATAACTCTTAGTTTCTCTTTATTTCTCTTAAATTTTTGTTCTTATTTTTCTTCATACAGGCTGGTGTCAAGGGATTTATCTTCTAGTTGGGAAATGTGTTCTTCAGCCAGTTCTAGCCTATTCTTTTGTGCTTCCACTGTGTTGTATAATTCTCTAATTTTGGTATTAATCTTCTGGATTTCTAACTGCTTTTGTATGAGTTTTGATATTGTATTAATCTTATTATTTTATTTTTGAATGGTTTTCCTGAGTTCTGCCAGGGTACTGTCCGTGTTCTCCTTGATTCTGTTTGGGGTTTTGTTGAGCTCTTGTAGAGCTCTATAAACATACCTTCTAAATTCCTTCTTGGATAATTCTATTGCCTCCTTTTCCTCCATTTTGAGAGTTTTGTTGGGATTTTATTTGTATTACCTTATCCTATTTTTTTGTTTGTTTGTTTGTTTGTTTGTTTGTTTGATTTGAGGTTGCCTGTTGTTTCCTAGACATTTTGACATTGTCTTTAACTGTTAGATATGTATTGATTTGTTTTGTCTTGATTTTATGACTTAATATTTTTGCAAAGGTGTGGCTGGTGTATTTTATTTTCTTGGTTATTAATTCAGGTATGCTGGGTTGCTCTGCAGATTTCTTTTTGATGATGGAATAACTCTGTGGAATGCATATGCAGTTCTCTGTTCTTATGAAGGGGATTTAGGATTCAGATATGGTTTTTCTATGGATGAGGCAGGGGAGAGATGGGAAAGGAAGATAAGAAGAGAAAGAAAAAAAAAGTTCCAAGGTGCAAGTAGCCATTCCAAGGGCTTTGAATAGCTTGCTAATGATGATGTTAAGCTGTTACTCACAGGCCCACAGCTCAATTTTGGCAAAGATCCCAATGGTTAGGGGGCCACCATTTTCTGTAAGATTCAGACAGCCACAAAAACCCACACTCCAGGCCCCTCCATGCCAAAAAGGTGTTCTGGGATAGCTTCCCTTACCCACACTGCAGGATTGTCCCAAGGTCTGCCCACTTGTGGTGAGTACCCTTAGTGCTCCCAATTCTGCAGCATCCAGAGCCAGAGGGGTCTCTGCTCACTCCCTGTGGTCTCAAGTTTACTGATAAAAGCAGGTGCTGAAGGTAGATCCATGGAGTGGTGGTATTCTCCAAAAGCATTCTCTCCACTTCCCTAGGGAGCCCTCCGATGCCCTGTCTCACTGGCTGGTTGGCACTCCTCAGGGCAGGTTCCCTTATTTTTTATTCTTTCTGGTTGGTTACTCTGCCTCTCCCTCTTTTCTACTCTTACTTCACTGAGTTTGGCATTTTCTGACATTTTGATCTACTCAGAGTGCCAAAAGTCCCATTTCAAACTGTTGCACCTAGTTCTTCAGGCACTAAGATGCTGGAGGGAACTAACGTGTAGACCACAGGTAAGATGCCATCTTCCCATCTCCCACCATAATATATTCTTATGGATATAGAAAGGCAGGAGTATTAAAAATCATATCTTACATTCCTCCTAACACAAAACATTTGAAGAAATAATTCAAAGTAATAATTCAAAAATTATTTCCACTCCACTATAAGCCTGGGTTCATTGGCCCATTATGTGTGTGCACAGGCATGCAAGAGAAATACCTGGGCCTCTCCAGAGTTGAAATAAAACTGTACCACCTGGAAAAAAAAATGCACATATTTCTAATTCTTCAACTTACCAACATACCAGGGAATCTAACCAAATTCAGATGAGTAGCAAAATAATATTTTCTTAAATAAGCATTCACTTTACCCTCCTTCAAAGAGCTGGAACATGTTTCCTGGGTTAGTAAATGTAAGCCACTTAACAGTGGCATTTCTACTGTTCTCTTAAAAAAAAAAAAAAAAAAGTAACCTATATCCTTGAGCCCCCAAGAGCCAGGAAAGGGGGGGAGCAGGAGTAGCCTCGGGGACCTCAGGAGTGGCAGGATATCCAGGTAAAAGGGGTGGGAGGCAAGGTTGGCCACAAGCCCCTAGAGCCAAGAAAAAGAGGGAGCATCTGGGGACCACAGAGTGGCAGATTCCAGGTAGGAATTAGGTAAGGGGAGGGCACAGAGGTTACCAACAGCTAAGGAAGACAAATTTGTCTGTCATTTTGTCATCCCATGAGGCTTGTACATTGCTGTGAGGCTTGAGGCTGTGCCACTAGTGTTTCAGATGCCAGCAGAGTTGTACATTGTGCCCAGGTTTCAATGCAGCTTACAGACTAAGACAGACTAGGAAGAAGAAAGAGACCACCCACTCCTCAAAAATTGGCCAGAGAAAGCCTTATGAACAGCAGAGAAACACTGTCTGATACGTTACTGGGTAACTTTATGAATAGCTCAGTAACATTGTCCAACAGAGTGCAGGAAGACAAGCCCTTTGGCTCCGAAAGCACTCAACATGGAGAAAGAGCTGCCTCATCAGAGTAAAACCAACATTAAGGATATGGATAAAGTAAGTCTTTCAGGACCTCCATGTGCTAACATGGCATGACTCTAATTGAGGAGAAATAGCTGCAAATATCCATTAATAACCAGAACATGGAATGTATGAAGTATGAATCTAGGAAAATTGGAAATTGTCAAAAATGAAATGGAACACATAAAGATTGATATCCTAGGCATTAGTGAGCTGAAATGGACTGGTTTTGGCCATTTTGAATCAGACAACTATATGATCTACTATGCCGGGAATGACAAATTGAAGAGGAGTGGTGTGGCATTCATCATCACAAAGGATGTTTCAAGATCTGTCCTGAAGGACAATGCTGTCAGTGATAGGATAATATCCATACATCTACAAGGAAGACCTCTTAATACTACTATTATCAAATTTATGCACCAGCCACCAAAGCCAAAGATGAAGAAATTGAAGATTTTTATCAACTTCTTCAGTCTGAAATTGACCAAACGTGCAATCAAGATGTGTTGCTTATCACTGGTAATTGGAATGCAAAATTGGAAACAAAGAAGAATCACTGGTTGTTTGAAAATTTGGCCTTGGTGACGGAAATAATGCTGGAGATCGCATGATAGAATTTTGCTAGACCAATGATTTATTCATTGCAAATATCTTTTTTCAGCAGCACAAATGGTGGCTGTACATGTGGACTTCACCAGATGGAGTACACAGAAATCAAATTGACTACATTTGTGGTAAGAGGAGATTGAAAAGCTTGATATCTTCAGCCAAAACAAGACCAGGAGCTGATTATAGTACAGACCATTAACTGCTCATATGCAAGTTCAACTTGAAGTTGAAGACAATTAAAACAAGTCCATGAGAGCCAAACTATGACCTGAATTTAGAGACCATCTAAAAAATAAATTTGATGCATTTAACATCAATGACCAAAAATCAGAATTGTGGGATGACATCAAGAGCATTATCCATGAAGAAAGTAAGAGGTCATTAAAAAGATGAGAAAGAAATAAAAACCAAAATGGATGGCAGAGGAGACTGAAATTTGCCCTTGAGCTAAGAGTAGCTAAAACAAACCCTGGAGAAGGATTTCATGCTTGGTAAGGTGGAGGGTCAACAAAAGAGGGGAAGGCCCTCTACAAGATGGATTGACATAGTGGCAGCAGTGATGGGCTCAAGTATAGCAAGAATCATGGAGCTGGCTCAGGACCGAGCAGTGTTTTGTTCTGCTGTTCATAGGGTCACTATGAGTTGGAGATGACTCGACGGCACCTAACAACAACATCCTTGTCCTGGGTTTCTGTGACTGCTGTAGCTTTGTCCTATTCAGAATCACTCTGTTCTTATTAAATCACCCTTCCCAAAATATGTAAGGTACCTGGGTGGTACTGTGGTTAAGTACTCAGCTACTATCTAAAGGGGCCGGTTGTCGGAGCCTATCAAAGTGTCAGTGGTTCAAACCAACCAGCTACTTGACAGTAGAAAGACGTGGCAGTCTGCTTCTGTAAGGATTTATAGCCTTGGAAATCTTGGGGTAATTCTATTCTGTCCTTACAGGGTCGCTATGTGTCAAAACCAACTTGACGACAATGGATTTTGTTTGTTTTGAACTACAAACATATAACTTGCAACTTATCCTATCATCATTTTTATAGTAGTACAACCAAACCAATTGCCATTGAGTCTATTCTAACTCATATGACCCCACATGTGTCAGAGCAGAATTGGAGTCACAGGGTTTTTAATGTTTCTGATCTTTTGGAAGCAGATTACCAAGACTTCCTTTCAAAGTGCCTTTGGGAAGATTCAAACTGCCAACTTTTCAGGTAGTAACTGATTGGTAAAGGAACTGTATATTTCCCCAATGCAATACAAATTAAATGGGGGGGGAGGAAAAAAAATTTAGAAGCACACCCATGTTCAATATTATTAGTCATATTGTTATTCAGGGTAAGTTTAGAAGTCATTCAGTGATTTGAAATCATTTAATTATCTTCAAAGTTTAGAAGAGTCAGGCCATTTGACCTGGCTTATTTACAGTCGTTCTAAGAACATTCACATTTCATGAAACATTGCTGCTCTGAAGTGATGCGTTCAATCCAGAATGTTTATCCACCTCTGAACGTCCACTATTGATCTAGTTAAGGGTATTTGTGACTACCTCATTACCCACTTGATAAAGACAAAACTGCTTCTTCCTATTCTACTTTTCTTCTTAAAACCCTCATTCAGGCAACCTGTTCCACTTCAGTAAATCACATTGATGTTGTTTTTAACCCTGCACTGGCTATGAATGCAGAACTCAACTGTTATCAAATTCCACTATTAAATACCTCTTAATCTCTTTCCAATCTACTCTCTACTCCTACTCCTCAATTCTCTGTGAGCTGTTACAGCCTCCCCCTGACCCAGTTCTCTGCTTTAACATGATTCTCTCTCCCCTTAAGCCTCACATTCCACTTACAGGGGTTTTTTGTATTAATGCCAGCACTGTCTTTGTAAAATATTTTGACACTGACTCTCTCTCCACATACTCAGATTAATTAATCTATAATGTTAAATTCAAGCTGCCAGGATTCACTACCATTTCTATTTTGAAAAATGTATTTCTCTAACCCTATTTAACACTAGCTTACTGAAGCAACTGTTTTAATCCTGCCTTATATCTGAATTATTTCCTAAGTGGAAGACGAATGTCTCTTTAGCCCAATCACATAAGTAGTTGAAACTATTCTTCCTTTCAGATAAATTTAAATTTTTGTATTTTTAAAATCTTATTTATATACTCACACATACACATCTTTATTTCACACATATTTTTATAGGTCATTAAGGCCAACACCATGACAGTGATCTTGGTTTTGGTTTTTTATGATATTGTGAAAAGCATTAAGGTGGGAAAGATCACATCTGTTTATATATTCACAGAACCAGTGAATTCTAATGTCCATAAAGAAAATTTGGCATTTATTTAATAGTAAAGTTAATAATAAATTATCTGATAGTGTAGTGCTTAATGCACTTGACTGCTAACCAGAAGGTTGGCGGTTCAAACCTACTAGCCATTCCTCAAAAGGAAGATTGGGAAATCTACTTCCACAGTGATACTGCCTTGGAAGCCCAAAGAGAGGTTGCTATGAATCAGACATGACTTGACAGCACATAACAACAACAACAACAGAATGAAAGTGTCCACAAAGTTTTAAAAACAAGCTGACACTCCCCAAATTGTTGTTTTTCTTCTTGTTAGATGTCTTCAAGTCATCTCCGACTCATAGTGATCTTGCATACAACAGAAAGAAACACTGCCCAATCCTATACCAGCCTCACGATCCCTGCTATACCTGAGCCCATCATTGAAGCCACTGTGTTTAATCCATTTTGTTGAGGGCCTTCCTCTATTTTGTTGACCCTCCACTTTACCAAGAATGACATCATTCTCCAGAGAATGGTCCCTTTTGACAACAAACCCAAAGTACGTGAGACAAACTCTGGCCATTCTCGCTCCCAAGGAGCATTCTGGCTGCACTTTTTCCATGATAGATTTGCTAGTTCTTTTAGCAGTCCATGTAGATTCGGTAATCTTCTCTAGCACCACAACTCAAAAGCACCAACTCTTCTTTGGTCTTCCTAATTCATTGTCCAGCTCTCACATGCATAGGAGAGATTGAAAATACCAAGGCTTGGGTTAAGCACACCTTAGTCTTCAGTGAGACATCTTTGCCTGTTAGCACTTTAAAGAAGTCTTTTGCAGCAGATTTTCCCAGTGCAAGATGTCTTCTGATGTCTTGACTGCTGCAAGCATTGGTGCTGACTGTAGAACCAAGCAATTTGAAGTCCCTAACAACTGCAATATTTTCTCCATTTATTGTGATGCTGCTTATTGGCCCAGTTGTGAGGCATTTTGTTTTCTCTTTTGATTTAAGTGTAATCCATAGTGCAGACTGTAGTCTTCAATCTTCATCAGTAAGTACTTCAAGTCATCCTCACTTTCAGCAAGCAAAGTTGTGTCGTCTGTGTATCTCAGGTTGTTTATGAGTCTTCCTCTAATCCTGATGCCATGTTCTCCTTCATATAGTCCAGCTTCTCAGATTATTTCATCAGCACACGGATTGAATAAGTATAGTGAGAGCATACAACCCTGATGCACTCCGTTAGTGATTTTAAAGCATGGAGTATATCGTTGTTTTGTTTGAACAACAGCCTCTTGATCTATGTACAGGTTCCTCAAGAGTACATTTAAGTGCTCTGGAATTCCCATTTTCTTCACGTCATCCAATATTTGTTATGATCCATAAAAATTGAATGCTTTTGCATAGTCAGTAAAACACAAGTAAATATCTTTCTAGTATTCTTTGCTTTGAGCCAAGATTCATCTGACATCAGCTACGATATCCCTTATTCCACATCCTCTTCTGAATCCACCTTGCCTAAGGATGTATAGGGGAAAATAGAGAGAAATAATCAAACCAATTATTGATAAAAAAATATTTAATTGTGAATAAAATTTTATTTATAGTGTTCTTTAATGTTATCAGCTTTCTACAAATAAAAGCTGGATCAAAAACATCAATAGTTTGTGTGCTAGTTAAGGTTTTATATTAACTTGTCTGGGCCTGCTCTTGAGTGGCTGTGCAGCTGGATGTAGTTATTCCACATGATGAGATTGGTAATCAGCTCCATGGTGGAATCTAGTGAAGCAGCTGAGTAGCTGCTTTAGGGATGTGGTCAGCTTCCAGTGTATAAGAAACAGCTTTGAAGAAGGTTTCCAGCTTATGGCACACTAGAATGCTGCATGTAGCTGAGTTATGTAGCATGACTCAGCCAGCATGTAGCATGACTCAGCCAACATGTGGCTGGTTTCCACCCAGGCCCTAGAGCCCAGCACTGTGGACTTAGACTCCAAAACTGTAAGAGAATAAACTCCTGGTTGTTAAAGATATCCCATTTGTGTTATTTTCTGTTAGAGCAGCACAAGGTATCCAAAACAGTTCAGAAGATTAGATTCAGTTTTGAGTGGTTAAAAAAAACTGACATCTTAATATAGAAATCTATATCTCTGATAGTGGTGGGGTAGCAGGGGAAAGGAGAGAAAAAGCAAGGGAGACCAGGACATAGCAAGGAGCAGTGGCAGGGATCCAGGAAGGAGGAAGGTGGAGAGGTTTCAAACAGCTAAGGGAGACAAACTTGTCTGTCAGTTTGTCATACTGTGGTGGCATATTGCTGTGAGGCTTAAGACTGTGCCACCAGTGTTTCAAATGGCAGCAGGATTGGACATGGTGTACAAGTTTCAATGCAGCCTGCAGACTGAGATAGACTAGGAAGAAAGAAGAGGCCATACACTTCTCAAAGAATTGGCCAGGGAAAACCTTATGAATAGCAGGGAAACACTGTCTGATATATTACTGCACAACTTTATGAATAGCCCCTAAACATTGTCCAATACAGTGCAGGATGACGAGCCACTTAGGTTGGAAGCCTCTTAAAATATGACTGGAAAAGAGCTGCATCATCAAAGTAGAACCAACCTTACTGATATGGATAAATTAAAGCTTTTGAGACTGCCATTTGCTGATGTGGCATGACTCAAATTGAGGAAGTCTCTCAATTTTTGTTTCCAAGGAGCATTCTAGCTATACTTCTTCCAAAACAAAAATATTCATTCTTCTAGCAGTCCACAGCATATTCAATATTCTCCAACAACATAATTCAAATGCATTAAATCTTCTGAGGTATTCTTTATTCATTGTCCAGTTTTCATATGCATATGAACCATTGAAAATACCATGGCTTGTGTCAGCAGATAGGACCAATGCAACACGTCCTTTGATTTCTTGACTGCTGCTTTCAGTCACTGATTGCAGATCCAAGTAAAATCAAATCTCTGACAACTTCCATCTTTTCTTCCTGATACTGCTTATTGATCTAAACCAAAACTCAACCCACTGCCATCAAGTCATTTCTGACTAATAGTGACCATATAGGATAGAGTAAGACTGCCCCATAGGGTTTCCAAGTTGTAAATTTTTACAGAACCAGAGTGCCCCATCTTTCTCTGGTGAAGCAGCTGACGTTTTGTTGAGCAGCCAAATGCCTAAACCACAGAGCCACCAGAGCACCTATGCTTGTTGGTCTAGTTGTCAGGATTTCTGTTTACTTTATATTGAAGTGTAATCCATACTGTAGTTTAAACCTTTAGTGTATTTTATTTCCTCCAAAATAAAACTCACCTTACTTTCCAGATTTTGTTAAAATAATCTGAGTTTTTGTTCCAGATTTCTTTTTTTTTTTAGTTTTTTTAAAAATACCTCTTGTGCACCTCTCCATATCTTCCTTTCTTTCCTTAGTGATATTGTACTAGTCACATGCTTTAGTTGAAAGGATAATAAAATCAAACCTCACAATTAAAGGGTTAATAAAATCAAACTTCTCAATAACACTCAGCCAAAATGGAATGTTAAAAAAAAATTAAAAATTCAGACTATCAGACTTCTAGGAGCTCCAGTAGCATAGTGCCTAAGGCACTTGACTGCTTACCAGAAGGCTGGTGGTTCAAACCCACCGGTCACTCTTCAGAAGGAAGGTTGGGCAATCTACTTTGGTAGTGATACCACCTCAGAAAACCAAGGAGGGATTGCTATGAGTCGGATCCGACTTGAGGGCAGTGCGTTGCATTTTTTATTGTTTTAGGACTTAGCTAATTTTTGTCAGCATAATGGAAAGTGGTCAGAAGTTCCATACATCTAGGCCTTCTTTAGGAGCTCTGGTAGCATAGTGGCTAAAGCACTTGACTGCTAACCAGAAGGCTGGCGGTTCAAACCCACCAGCCACTCCTCGGAAGGAAGGTTGGGCAATCCTACTTCCGTAGTGATACTGCCTAGGAAACCCAAGGAGGGGTCGCTATGAGTCGGGGCCGACTCGATGGCACATAACAACAACAACAACAAAGGCCTTCTTTACTTTGCAGAATAGACCCTCTATTTGCCAATCTAGTTCCACATATCAAATTCTCCTACTTTGCACCAAATCTTCTTCCACTAACCCTCCCCACTTTGAACTTTTTGAACCTGAAACTCCTTTTGATATGGCTGATCATTTACCACCCCCACAAAATAACCGGCCACCCTATGATCCTGACACTCCTTCTTCCTCTCCTCAAGCTTCAGATCCACCTACATCTTGTTTTTCTCCAGGGCTAACCAACCTACTGCCCCTATATTCCCACTATGTGAAGGAGCAGGAGCTGAAGACATTGTCTGAATTCATGCTCCCTTTTCTATGTCAGATTTATCCCAGATTGAAAAACACCTTGGGTCCTTTTCTGCCAACCCCACCACATATATTAAGGAATTTGAATATCTTTCTCAGTTTTATGACCTTACCTGGCACGACATTTATGTCGTTATAACATCATCTCTTACCCCCAAAGAAAAGGAGCATGTTTGGCTAGCAGCCCAGACTCATGCTAATGAATTACACCAACAAAATGCAGCCCTCCTATTAGGAACAGTAGTTGTACCCTGAGCTGACCCGAATTGGGATTATCAGACTGATTCCCCAGGAAGGCACCACCATGGCCATATGCTTATTTGCCTTATTTCTGGACTCAGAAAACTGGCCCACAAAACAGTCAATCATGAAAAACTTAAAGAAATTACTTAATGTCCCAAAGACAATCCAGCTTTATTCCTTTCCCATAAAACTGAGACTTTATAGAAATATACCACTCTCAATTCCAGAGGAAATTCTTCTTAACATGCATTTTATTTCTCAGTCTGCCCCTGACATCTGAAGGAAACTTCAGAAACTAGAAACAAGTCCACAAACTCCTCAAAGAGACCTTCTTAATCTTGCCTTTAGAGTCTTTTGATCACCGGTGGTGTAGTACCTAAGGCACTTTACTTCTAACCAGAAGACCAGTAGTTCAAACCCACCAGCTACTCCTCAGAAGGGATGTGGGGCAGTCTACTTCCTTAGTGATACTGCCTTGGAAAACCACAGAGGGATCACTATCACTATGAATCAGATCTGACTCCAGGGCAATGAGGTTTTTTGTTTTTGGTTTTTAGGATCTTTAATAATAGAGATGAGGAATTAAAATCACAATAACAAAAATGAGATCAGGCAAAAGCCCAACTTCTAACCACTGCCTTACCAGGCTCCATGAGACAGCCACCATAGGGAAAACTTACTCTTAAACCCCCTCTGTTGTTGTTATGGGCTGTTGAGTCGGACCGGACCCATAGCGACCCCTCCTTGGGTTTCTGAGGCAGTATCACTACGGAAGTAGATTGCCCAACCATCCTTCCGAGGAGTGGCTAGTGGGTTTGAACCGGCAGCCTTCTAAGTCAGTGTGATCAGTAGCTTGAAGTTCTGTCCATATTTAAATGTCATGATTTCATATTCCTTATTTTATCCCAAAAATGCAGATCGTATGATCTATGGCCGATTTGAAAAAATTTCAAACTTGGAAACTTCAAATTTGGAAAAATATACAAACCTCCTGTAGTATCCTTTTATCCCAGGGTCTATTTCCCAACTGAATCTGAAATAATTTGGAATTTATTAATATGTAGTGCCCTGATGGCCCTGGTCGTGCAATGGTTAAGCACTTGGCTGCTAATTGAAAAGTCCCCAGTTTTAACTCACCTAGATGGGAACTCTGGTGTCTTAGTGCCTAAGGCATTTGACTGCTAACCAGAATGTTAGCAGTTCAAACCCCCCAGCCACTTCTTGGAAGGAAAATTAGGCCATCTACTTTTGAAATGATATCACCTCAGAAACCCAAGGAGGGGTCACTATAAGCCGGATCCGACTCCTTGGCAATGAGTTTCCTTTTTTTTGTTTAGTGGCTCTAGGGGAGAAAAGTCCTGATGCTATGTTCCCATAATGATTACGGTAAAGAAAACCCTATTGGCCAGTTCTACTCTGTGACATAGGGTCACTGTGAGTAGAAGTCAATTTGATGGCACCTACCAATAAGATAACAACAACAACCAATAACATTTTTCAGCCAATAAAAATATCATTAACAATTATTACATGAAGTTGAGTTTTCATAATTACACACTTAAAAGTACTTGGTATTTTTCTGCTGATTTATTCAATCATCTATTCAAAATTACTTTTTGACCACCAGCTTTGTGCCAGATGCTGGAAATTTCATAGTCATATAAACCTTTGTGTTCCCTGCCCTCATTAGGTGCAGAGAAAAGTAGGTGTGAAGGATATTGAATGCATGATTTATGTAAATAATGATTTAATTAATGTTTCTATGAAGTTAAAGTGCATATTATAAGAATAATTAATGTGGGAAAAGGCATTTAAACTGAGATTATTGTAATGAGCTAGAGCCCCAAAATCATGAGAGCAAGAATATACCCAACAAATGGAATAGTGTGTGCAAAGGCCCTGGGTGTAGCAAGTACTTGATATGAGTGAGAAATTGAAAGGACTATGTAGTTGAAATTTATTAAAGGAAAAGTGATAAGGTATGAAGTAAGATAGTTTAATAAAACTAAACCCTTGTCTCATGGTCATCTACTACTAGCTATACAAGCCACTAGCTATACAAGCCACTAGCTATATATTTTACTGCCTCCTGTGGTCAAGGAGCTCTGGTGGCGTAGTTAGCATTTGACTGCTAACCAGAAGGCTGGTGGTTCAAACACACCAGCCACTCCTCTGAAAGAAGATTGGGCAACCTACTTCCATAGTGATACCACCTCAGAAACCTAATGAGGGGTAGCTATGAGTCATGTCCAACTCCAAAGCAGTGAGGTTTTTTTTTTTTTTCAAGTATGGTCAAGGAAGGGAGCTCTGTTGGGACAGTGCCTTAGGCATTTGACTGCTAAACAGAAGGCTGGAGGTTCAAACCTATAAGTCATTCCTCAGAAGGAAGATTGGGCAGTCTATTTCTGTAGAGAGACAAAAAGACAGCTTTCAGAACACAAAGAGGGGTCACTATGAGTCGAATTGACTGGACAGCAGTGAGTTTGTTTGTTTGTTTTGGATGGTCAAGGACCTCCGGTAGTGTAGTGGTTAAAGAATTCTTCTGCTAACCAAAAGGTAGGTGGTTCAAAGCCACTAGCTGCTCTATCATAAAGATTTAGAACCTTGGGAACCATATGGGGCAGTTCTACTATATCCTATTGGGTCACTATGTGTTGAAGTCAACTCTATGGCAGTGGGTTGCATTTGGTTTTGCCATGTTGTTGTTAGGTGCTGTCAAGTTGTTTCCAACTCCTAGCAACCCCATGCATAGCAGAATGAAACACTGCCCAATCCCACACCAGCTCCACAATCCCTGCTAGACTTGAGCTCATCATCACAGCCACTGTGTCAATCATCTCGTTGAAGGCCTCCCCCTCTTTTGTCGACCCTCCACCCTACCAAGCATGACATCCTTCTCCAGGGAATGGTCCCTTCTGACCACATGACCAAAATAGGTGAGACGAAGTCTGGCCATTTTCGCTTCCAAGGAGCATTTCGAGTGCCCTTCCTCCAGGATAGATCTGTTAGTTCTTTTAGCAGTCCATGGTACTTTCAGCACTCTTCTCCAGCACCACAACTCAAAAGCATCAACTCTTCTTGGGTCTTCCTTATTCATTGTCCAGCTCTCACATGCATACGAGGCAATTGGAAATAGCATGGCTTGTGTCAGGCGCACCTTAGTCCTCAAGGAGACATCCTTGCTCCTCAGCACTTGAAACAGGTCCTTCATGGTTGACCTTCCCAATGCTGCACATAATCTAATGTCTTGACT
>NW_006921970.1:994594-1021712 GCF_000298275.1 Orycteropus afer afer | reverse complement strand
TTGGCTTTTCCACCGCCTCTTGCCAGAGATGTAGTCAATCTGATTCCTGTGTGTTCCATCTGGTGAAGTCCACGTGTAGAGCCACCATTTGTGTTATTGAAAAAAGGTGTTTGCAATGAACAAGTCATTGGTTTTGCAAAATTCTACCATGGGAGTTCCAGCATTATTTCTGTTGCAAGGCCAAATTTTCCAACTACCAGTGATTCTTCTTGGTTTCCAACTTTTACATTCTAGTCAGCAGTGATAATTAACACATCCTGATTGCATGTTCGGTCAATTTCAGACTGCACAAGTTGATAAAATTCTTCAGTCTCCTCATCTTTGGCTTTGATGGTTGGTGCATAAATTTGAGTAATAGTCATATTAACGGGTCTTCCTCGTGGGTGTATGGATATTGTCCTATCACTGACAGTATTGTACTTCAGGACAGATCTTGAAGCATCCTTTGTGATGATGAGTGCCACACCATTCCTCTTGAGGCTGTCATTCCCGGCATAGTAGATCATATGGTTGTCTGATTCAAAATGGCCAAAACCAGTCCATTTCAGCTCACTAATACCGAGAATATCAATCTTTATTTGTTCCTTTTCATTTTTGACAACTTCCAATTTTCCTAGATTCATACTTCATACATTCCATGTTCCAATGATTAATGGATGTCTGCAGCTGTTTCTCTTCAATTTGAGTGCTGCCACATCAGCAAATTGTTGTTGTTGTTATTTGCCGTCGAGTTGCCCCGACTCATAGCGACCCCTCCTTGGGTTTCCGAGACAGTATCATTACGGAAGTAGGATTGCCCAACCTTCCTTCCGAGGAGTAGCTGGTGGGTTTGAACCACCAGCCTTCTGGTTAGCAGTCAAGTGCTTAGGCACTATGCTACCAGAGCTCCTTGGAGATCTCAAAATCTTTACCTTATCCATAGGGTTAAGACTGGGTTTACTCAGATGCTGCAGCTCTTTTCCAGTCCTATTTTGAGAGCTTTCTAACCTAATGGGACTATTCATAAAGTTGCATGGTAATGTACCAAACAGTGTTTCTTTGCTATTCATATGGTTTTGCTATACAGGGTCACTATGATTCTCAATCTATGGATGGCAGTGAGTCTGGTTTGGTTGTGGTAGGGATAGCTTGACTTCTAATGAATCTCTAACATATATATGGTCAATCCATTTACTCATGGGTTCTATATTTACAAATTTGTCTATTTCCTAAGACTATTTTGTTAATGCTAATATCAGTCCTTGGGGCACATTTCACAGGCCTACGCACATATAGAGCAGTCAACATGCTTCTAGTTCAACCTCCTCTCAGAACATTCTCCCTGCACACTAACCTTAAATGAAATCTGGCTCTCTACAGAGGATATACCTCACCCTCCCAAACAAACTTTCATTTCTGGTGCTGCACCCTTCAGTGGCATCAACAGACTCCTTGATTTGCACTAAAATGGATAAATCCAAATTCCTCTAACCTCAAATATAAACCCAGTGTGTCTTTGTAACTGAAATCTGATGACATTTAGTGAAGCCCCTTCAAATAACAGCTTCTCTGGTACTTTGCTCTCAGATTTCCTCCCCCCAATCCTACAGTCATCATGGATTATTTTACGTCTATGCGGTTGATAGATTTTGGCACTATAGCCTCTAACTTTTTGATTTTCTCTGTTTGACTGGTTTTCACCACTTCCCTTTATCTACTAAGCTTTTCAAGACCCATTTCTTTCTTCATTCAGCTTGTATCCCATGGTCCATAACATCAGCCTTTCTTTGGTCTATGTCTACAATTTCTTTGACTTATTGTCTTTCTGTCATCCTGTCTGGAAAATCCTTCCCCTGGATAAAATCAACCTCAACCAACTTGCTGATTTAAAATGAAGAAAATTTTTACACCTGTGAGATTAGGGTCACTAGTTTTATAGTCTCCAAATTCATCATTACCTAACTATTCTGTGATCTTTCTCTGATAAACTTGATTCCTCATTTTCCAGTGTGAGTATTCCAAATGTTTCTCTTTGCTCAAAACATCAACTCCATCAACTTCTCTCTCTATTTCAACATATGACTTTGCTTTTTGTTTCAAGTACAAAGCTATCAGGAAAGAAAAGGCAGAATTAGAACCTTTCTGTCCTTTGTTTCTGTTGCTTTAAGTCTCTATGGGTGTCTCCCATCTGGGCTCTGAAATCTTTCACCTCCTACATGCTCCATTATAGTGATCTGCACTGTTATTCTGTCTCCCATATCTCCAACTGTCTTTGCTGAAACTTGGAAAAGTCTCCTTCAATCTCATATTTCTCACTAGACTGATACTTCTTTTATATATTGAACACTCTACTTCCACTTACTACCTTTAATTCTTGACATATTAATTCCTAAATCATGGCAACCTTATTCCTCCCTACAACATCAAAATTTCAAAAATATAAGCAATATCACTGAATTCATCATGTAGAAATTTTGGAAATGGTGTCTGTTTTCCTATGTATATTCTCAACAACAAAATAAATAATATTTTTTTAAAAATGTGTTGTCACCAAACCTACCTAATTCCCTTGTTCCACAATCATGTAGAAACTTCTTAGGTCTTAATTTACTTCTCTCTAGACAACACTTGGCTATTATTGCCTATCACAGTCATTTTCTTTGAGGAAAATGACAAGTTGTTGCCTTAAGGTGCCTTCCTTCTTTCTTTTAGTAATTATATTTCCCTTTTTTAATATACCTTGTTAAATCAGAATTTTGTTTTATAAATATCTACCTATTTATATTATTAATATTTTATGATATTTTTCTTTCTTAACTTTTATCATTTGTTTGTTTCTTAATTTAAGTTTTTGTACTTAATCCTAGCTTCTTATACTCAAGTATTGTCAGTCTTCCCTTTTGCACTTTAAGATTATGTTTTTTCTCTCAGATAGCCCGTTCAGAGAAATTCCCACAGACTATGACCAGTATATATATATTTATTGACGTTTTATCCTAAACTTTCATTATTCTCAAGGTGTTATTTTCTGTTTAGTTCAATAATTAATTATAAAGATGAGTTTGAGGATGAGTTTGTCTCCCAAATATACAGGAATGGTGACTTTTATTTTTTGTGGCTGATATCTAATTTTTTTTTTTTTTCCCTATTTCTCTGGTCGCTTCTTTCAAAATATATTCAAAGTTTCTTTATTTCCTTATCTTTATATATTCTCTCTTTGTAAAGTTTGGCCTTAGACATGCTCTTCTTAATCTATATAGACTTACCTTGAACAACTTACTCCTTTCATTAGCTCCAATAAGTATTTTTGAATGTTGTTGTTGTTGTTGTTATGTGCCGTCAAGTCGGACTGACTCATAGCGACCCCTCCTTGGGTTTCCAAGGCAGTATCATTACGGAAGTAGATTGCCCCATCTTCCTTCAGAGGAGTGGCTGGTGGGTTTGAACCGCCAGCCTTCTGGTTAGCAATCAAGTGGCTTAGGCACTATGCTACCAGACCTCCATTTTTTTGAATGAGTCCTTAAAATATTCACCCTTTCTATGATCAAAGACAGATGATTGACAACATAACATTTTAGTTGTTGAACTTTTATTTTTTCAGAAATTCAAACATTCAACCACACATTACTTTTCATACTTACTTTGATGCCATACTTTTAAAATTCAGCATAACAATTCCTTATTTCACATTACTATTCTAAATATAATGACAAAGTTAATACATACATTTAACAGAAAAAACAAATATCGATGACTACAGTTTCAGCTATAACTTTTAAAAATAATAGTATGTAATTAAAAATCCAAAGCAAATCAGTTGCCTTTGAGTCAATTCTGACAGATGTGTCAGAGTAGAACTTTGCTTCCTAGGATTTTCAATGGCTGGTTTTTCAGAAGCAAATCTTTCTTCTGATGTGTCTCTGAATGGCCTTAAACTGCCACCTTATTGATTAGCAACTGAGCATGTAAACCATTTGAGCCACCCAGGAACTCCGTTATATGAACCCAGTCTTTGCTATTTTTATCAAGAAATAAATAAAACATTTCTGGACCCAATGGTACTATTTCTAACTATTTTCCCATATATTTTGCCTGAACCATAAAATGCAAAATTGTGATTACTCTGGAGTATGCCACACAACTCAGGAAGAAAAGGAACAAGGCTGGCATATAAACTAATCATTAGATCATTTTTCTCAAATTGTTGCCCTGGGAAAACTTCAATCATATGGCATAATTAAAGAAAAACACAAATTCCTGGATGTTAATCTGAACTAATATTTTTAAAAATCTAGTAATAGGGTTCAAAGACTGTATTTTATTAGCTCCACAATCATTCTTGTGTATCTTTAATTTGAGAACCACTATATAATAACTCAATTATTATAGGACTGGGCAACTGTGATAGTTTATATTTCCAGAACATATAACTCTTCAAGTATCAATTACTTTATAGGAGGTCTTCCTATGTTGTCATGGGAAAAAATGTGCTTATTTATCTTGAAAAGGAGATGTCTATAGCTTATGGAAAATCTTATACTGTAAGATTCAATATTATAGAAAAAGTCTGGCATCAAAGGTTGTTTAATTCAGATTGACTCTTGTGGTTATAAATGTTATAGAACAATGCTTCACAAATTTCATGAGAATCTAGCCAAAATGAAGATTTAGAAGTAAGAAAGGGCTGAGATTCTCAATTTCTAACAAGTTCCCAGGTGATTCCACATCTTAAGTAACAAGGTTATAAAGAATAGCTATCTCATGCTTATAGAAATAACACTCAGCAATGTTTCCATAACATCATCCTCTCTTTTAAAAATATTCTACAATCATTTCCACTGGCAACCTCTTATATATATATATATATATATATATATATATATATATATATATATATATATGTTAAAAGAAAAGCACAACACAGATTTGGTATCTTTCAAATGCTTCCTCTTGATTTTGAAAATTTCATTGACAACCTCATCTTTTACAAAATGATACTTGCTATTTAGGAAATAAAATCCTAATGCAATATAATTAATTTCTCCAGGAATTAGTATCATGATAAATACTTCAGGGAGGAAATCATAGAACACAGAATTATTTTAAGCAATATTTTCCTGAAAGGAATAATACCCTCTAATAGTGTCAATGAAGTCCTGGTAGCACAGTGGTTAAACAGTCAGCTGCTAACCAAAAGGTGGAAGTTTGAACTCATCAGCTGCTCTTTGGGAGAAGGATGTAGCAGTCTACTGTAAAAATTTCAGTGTTAGAAACTCTGTGGGGCAGATCTACTTCATGCTCTAGGCTCACTATAAATCAGACTCGAATAAATGGCAATGGGGTTGGTTTTGATTTTAATAGTGTAAACACAGAGGAATACATAGGGAAATACATAAACATTTTTCTAGGATTCAAATAAAGATTAATACTGATATTTAATGAATCCTAAAAATTTATGTCAATGTCTGATGAGTTTTACTCCCAAATAGAGAGATTTAAGGTAAAAATACAAAAATAAGCAGTTTAGGAGTTGAAATTTTATGTCAAATGGACAGAAGGTGATAACGTATGGGAGAGTTCAGGTTTGAAGAGAGTTCAGACTACTCGTGAGAGCTGAAATCACAGTGTTTCCAACTACAGTAGATGGGGTTAGGTTTGCAGTAACCAGAAGGACTAGCTATTATTCAGACTAATGACACTTTTAAAGGGTAAAGGCCAGAAAACCCAGTAATGCTGACTCATAAGCACGCATTTGTTCTGGGCTTTGAAGGGAATTAGGCATGCAACTCCCATTAACATTAACAGGAGACAGAAGTTCTATATCTAATTTCCCTCTCACCACGCTGGAAACAAACCCCATAATTTGGAGGATTTGCAGCTTTAAGCAAGCTACATTGTGATTGAAAATTGCATATGATGAAGTGGAAATGGTGGAAAAAATGTCTTATCCTAATTTTAAATGACCTTGTGTTTCACAAAGTGTCTCAGGCACAAATTAAAATAAAGAACAGTTGTACTGCCAAGTAGCCTTTATTCTTAAACATGTGAGCTACAGCCCTAGTGACCTGATCTATTAAAAATGGTTCATTCAGATTCTTGAAATGCCACTTTGAAAATCTGTTTTGTCTCAACTGTACAATTTTGTCAGGAAAACAGCTCAATCTAGGTTCACTGAGTAGAGTGGAATATAATGATTAAAAGAATAATTTTAAGACATCTTTTTGAAAAGGAAAAGACATACATGTATAAAAGTACTAACGATCCATTGTTAGTGTCATTATTTTAATTGACATCTGGGAGTCTATTATTGTAGACTTACATCAAGATAGAGGGGGATTTTTCTTCCTTTCTGACATAGATGACAATTAAAAGACACAGAAGTCGCTCAAGAGAAACAGTGTTAAGACAGAAGTTAATATTACTCAGCAGGATTACGTGATCAAAAAAAAATGATTTTCTGCTCTAAGATCATTTAAACTATTGGTTCCTTTAATTCTATTTTTTAAAAAAATAAATAAAAAGAAATGAATCCATTACTTTGAAGACTAATGAGTCAGGAAAATGGAATTCAGTGCCAACTGCTTCAGGTTGTGAGATAAAGTGGCATAACTTCCATTTGATTTGACTGTGTAGCATTGTAACTTCACTTACATGCTTCACTTAGCATGAAACAACCTCTAAAATAAAATATTGAGAAAGAGTATCCATTAAAGTCATTACTTCTCTGTTAGCTCATCATACTCTGATGGCTTGGGTGTTGTTATGATACTGGAAGCTGCGCCACTGGTAGTTCATATTACCAGTAGGGTCACCCATAATAGGTTTCAGTGGAGCTTTCAGACCAAAGCAGACAAGGAAGAAAAGATAGGCGATCTACTTCCAAAAATTAGCCAATTACAATCTTAGGGATCACAATAGAATGTTATCCCATATAGGTTGGAAGGCACTTAAAATGCACAGTGGCCGCAGCACTGAACTTGAGCATGCTAACAATAATGAGCATGACACAGGACAGTAATGTTTCATTCTGTTGTGAAAGGTTCCCCAGGATCTGGAGTCAACTGATGGCTACTAACAACAACAAGAAACCATGCAAGAGAATTATTGAAGGAGGCAAAGAAGAAGAATTAAAGGATATGTTGTTGTTGTTGTTATGTGCCATCGAGTCGGCCCCAACTCATAGCGACCCCTCCTTGGGTTTCCGAGGCAGTATCACTATGAAAGTAGGATTGCCCAACCTTCCTTCTGAGGAGTGGCTGGTGGGTTTGAACCGCCAGCCTTCTGGTTAGCAGGCAAGTGTCTTAGCCACTATGCTTCCAGAGCTCCCTATTAAAAGATATAGATGATTAAAAAAACAATATTCAAAAAAACAGATGCTTCAAAAAGAGAGTGGTGTAATGTTTCAATGGCTTATATTTTGCCAAACTCTAAAAACTTTTCTCACTCACCATATTCACTGACTTCTCATTTTGTCTTCTTTACTCTCTCATTCTTCTTACAACAAGCAGCTATTTCTTTTTTTCTCTGCAGTTAGCTCCTGCCCTTTTTTTCTGGTTAACAACAACAACAACAACAACTCTCTCATTCTTCTTACAACAAGCAGCTATTTCTTTTTTTCTCTGCAGTTAGCTCCTGCCCTTTTTTTCTGGTTACTTTTCTGCCCTGAAAAAAGGAATGTATAGTCTTCCAAATAGAGCCATCCATGGTGTGGCTGATTGTTATTGAGAGAAACTCAGGTGTGTTGCACATGTTGGTTTCACAATCTGATCTGGCAATTATTCTGACACAATGGCTTTGAATTGTAATTACAAAACTTTCCAGATACTCATTTCCACCTTCATTTTCTTTCCACCTAATATTTTTCTACATTTATTTTTTTAAAATGGTAATTCAGTCAAGACACCATCTTGTTCAGAAACCCTCTATTATTCACCAATTACTAACGGCATAATATAAACTAGCTCTGATAGCATAGTGCCTAAGACACTTGACTGCTAACCAGAAGGGTGGTTGTTCAAACCCACCAGACACTCCTTGGAAGGAAGGTTGGGCAATCTACCTCCGTAGGGATACCCCCTTGGCAACCCAAGGAGGGATCGCTATGAGTCGGGTCCGACTTGATGGCACATAACAACAACAACAGCCTGGTTTAGTCATTTCATCATTGATACATATCTTGTGGTTCAGACAAAGCAGACAAGTCCTGCAAAAGCACTCATAGTTTTATTCATTCTGGGGCTGCCAGTGCTATTCCTTTTGCTTGCATTGTCCAAAGCTTTTCCATGTCCTTGAACCTGGTGAGACCTTTCTGGGATATCTTAGCACTCAAATTTTACATTCAATTCAAGGAGTGTTTTCCATTGTATTACATGATTGAGGTTAACTGCTTCATCCTTCCTGTTGGATTCTATGTTTATAGAAGACAGTGATGTATACCAGTTATCAATATTGTCTGCAGTTTTAGCACAGATCTTGGTAAGTAGTAGACATTCAATAAAGATATGCTATGTCTTTTAAATGGATTATTAAATTTTCAAACAAGTCTAAATATATGAAAGTCATTTATCAGAAATATTTACATAGAAAGGTCAATGCCCTGTTTGAATAATCATCACTGTATTCTTGGAGCCCAGAACAGTGGCTGCACTTACTAGGTAATATACTGACATATATTAAATGAATAGATGAATTATTATATGATTAAAATAACATTTAGTTTCCAAAATTTCTCTATCTCTTTATCTTATAATTTGCACCTCTTACTTCTAAAAAATAAAGATCTCTGGTGGCACAGTGGTTAAGGCATTCAGCTGTCAATCAAAAAGTCAGGGGTTTGAACCCACCAGCCACTCTTTGGAGAGAAAAATGAGACAATCTGCTTCCATAAAGATGTAAAGCCTTGGGAACTGTATAGGAGTAGCTATGAGTTGGAATAAACTCAACAGCAGTGGGTTTGGTGTGTTTTCTTGGTGTTTCTAAATATATAATATATATAATCCTGGCAATTCTGGTTAAAAATCTAAGCATGTATGTGAGACTTTTCCCAAACAGCTAAAACTCTAGATAGTATGGAAAAATGGGAGCTGAGAAAGTCTTGGGGAAAAAAAAAATTACTTTCCTTACCATGTGGACCATTAATTGATTAATACTACTGATATTTGTGATGATTTTGATTAGATTATCATTCCTACATTCAATTATTTCATTGAAAAATTATGTAAGTATGTTCAGAAAAAAATGCTACTTTTAAAGAACACGTGAAGAATTTATTTTAATCCTCTTAGATACTATTAGGGGGAAAAAAACTGCTATTGAGTTGATTTTGACTCATAGCTTTAGGACAGAGTAGAACTGCCCCATAGGATTTCCAAGGCTGTAAATCTTACAGAAGCAGACTATCTCATCTTTCTCCTGCTGAGTGGCTGGTGGGTTCAAGCTGCTGATCTCTTGGTTAGCTGCCAAATGCCTTAACAATTGCACCACTGGAGCTCCTTCTTAAATACTATAGGAACCCAAAATCATAAGATACATAATTTTGTAAGGAAAAAAATTCCTTTTGTGTGAAATGTTATATCTGTAGATACATACCTACTGGGGGTGAAACTGCCTACAGCTTCCAGAGAGAACACCACTGGCTCAGTGCCACTGGGACCCTGCAGATATTCTCAAGGAGTCCCCATGGCTAGAAACAGTCAGGAAGAGCTTTTTTTTTTAAAAAAAAAAAAAAAAACACTTCTTTCATTATTTGAAATGCAGCCGATTTAATGAAACTCTTAGATAGAACAACAAAAGAACTTCGTATTTTTTACTAGAGTCACACAAAAGAAATCTAAAAATAAAATCTCTCTGCTTCTGGGGTGTGAGCACTTCATATGGCTTTGTGATTTGACATCACAATAAATTCCAGGGGAGGCTGTGAAAGCAGGGAGGAAACTGAGGTCAAGGAGCAGCGGGTTCTGAACCTGTGCTTGACTTACTTTGATGATCTTATTTGTTGTATCAAATGGAGCAGAAAAAAAGGCTCTCCAATGAGCATAAGAAGGTACTCTTGGTTTTAATTCACTCCCTTTGATTTCCCTCTGCAGCACAGATTAAAGATGGGTCGTTCTTTCCGCCTGGCGTCTCTCACTGTGGTACTCACTAGGAGAAAGAAAGAGCCAGCTTTAAAGGATTCTTTGTCCAACATGGTCTCTTTAACTACTGAAACATCTTCGAGGATGAAGTGACTAGATGTTTGAAGTTGGCTGAACTAAAAATCACTTTCTGTCAATCAAACATAAATCCAGTAACTGGAAGCCTAGTTATAGAAAATAGACAAAATGATATAGAGGTGGGGTGGAGGGAACTCCACATTAAAAATTAGGTTTTCAACTACCTTACTTCATCCATTTACACAAATATAAAAGTGCCAAATGGAAAAGGTCATTAAATTAGCTCAAATGAAATGAACAGGAGTGTATAAAGGGTTTGGTCTCTAGCTCCGTGGGCACACATCTCTGATAAAGGCTCATAGTTCTGAAGTCACAGCCCACTCACCTATCAGTTGATAATAGGAAGGCTATGTTTCTAAATCAGTCACCACTGCCAGTCCACAAGAGTAAACATGTTTTACACATACGTTTTACATAGTGCAGTCAATCCATATGCAACTAGTACATCTAAAACTATGTTTACGGCACTAATACATGCAGAGAGTTGTGCTACAGAGAGATAACATATTTCCTAGATCATTGGAGGCTCTAATTCCCCTCATATGCTTCATAGCCCTTTCCAAGATGTGTGTTATCTTGAAGTAACACACCCTTGGCTTGTGCCTTATTGCTTAATTATAATCCAAAAAAGTCAGATCAGAATAATTACCATCCCAATTTGTCATTATCCATTGTAGGCTTTCTGACTTAACCTAAGTGAGCATTTTGAAGTATGTTAAAAGTTTTATTGACCTTGGAGGAAAAGAGTTTCATTCTTGCTTTCCTATTCATTGTAAGTGGAGCATGGATGGGGAGAGGAACAGAAAAATCAAAGAGTTAGATATTTCAACACGCTTTGGTTTTTAACATAGTCCTGTTTTAAAATTGTACCTGCTCTCCAGAGTACACAGTTTCCATTAAATCAACATGAGGCTGTGAATGCATACTCTCTCAGCAAAAGCAGACTTGGTTTGCCAATCACTGATTAAAAATGAGCTGAGTGAACTGCATAGATCATATCTTTAAGACGAAACATTTACCCTTCATCTGTTGTTATATCTATACCACTTATTTGTAGTAAACATTGGTTTGCTACATCGCACAGTAAGCATAAGAGCCTCCCCTATGCCACCCACAATAAGTAAAAAAATCTCTTAATGCCTTACTTAACTTAATCATATGACTGCTCTATTTTGCCCAATGCAACAGTTTTCCAATTAGATCCCCAGCCCACAAGTCATCTTCTTTGCATTTCATCCTAGCCACTACTGCCAGAGTCATTTTTCAGAAGCATAGCTCAGTTATGACTATGTCACTTACAATCTGAGAAAATCTTCTTGAGTTGCCTATTCCTTTTAAAATGTCTAAATTACTAATCATAGAATTAAAGGTTCTAAACTATAGGAATGAAATCTATTTCCCCAAAGAGCTTTCCAGTTAGTCTACCTCACTTACCTCATGATTAAAATAAACTGAAAAGCCTGCTACACTCACTATGTGCCTTCCAGCTACCATGCTTTCTGTGCATTGTTCCCATTTGCATGGATTTCTCTCATTACTCTGCATGTAAATTATTTTCCTTTTTAAGATGTTTTTCCAGTTTTTCCTACTCCTAAAATCCATATTGGATTCAGTTTTTACCGTCGCTGTATCAGACACTAATGATGTAAAACTGAAGAAGAATAAGTTTCTCATGTGAGAAAATGAATTCAGGTAATCTATTATTTATCATGTACTGTAAGAAACCTTGTGGAACAAGTAGTTTGCTATACTTTAAATCCACTCCTTGACTCCATGGAAGAAAGTCTTAGGAAATTGCTTCTACAAAGATTACAGCCAAGGGAGCCTTATGGAAAAGTTCTACTCTGTAACAGATGAGGTCACCATGAGTAAAGAAGGGCCAAGTAACAGTAATAATAGTGTGAAAAGCATTATAAATAATAAAGGCAGCCAAGAAGTAATAGGTGTCCAGATAAAGGTCACTTAATTCAACTTGTAAGATCGAAGAAGACTTCCTAAAGGTGTTGGCTATTGAGAAGAAACTAAAGAAAGTCTATGGGTTTAGTAAAAAATGAAATGGCACACATAAAGATCGGCATTCTATGCATTAGTGAGCTGAAATGGACTGATATTGGCCATTTTGAATCAGACAATCATATGATCTATTATGATGGGATTGACAAGTTGAAGAAGAATGAAATCACATTCATCATCAAAAAGAACATTTCAAGGTCAACCCTGAAGGACACTGCTGTCAGTGAAAAGCGAATATCCATATGCTTATAATGAAGATCCCATCACTCATCAGTCAGTTTGTCGTACTGTAGTGGCTGGCATGTTGCTTTAAGGCTAGCTTCTAGCTGTGCCACTGGCATTTCAAATACCAGCAGCATCACCCATGGTGGATAGGTTTCATGGGCTTTCCAGACTAAGACAGACTTGGAATGAGGAAGGGGGCATCAACTTCTCAAATAATTGGTCAGTGAAAACCTTATGAATAGCAATGAAACACTGTCTGATATGGTACTGGAAAACTTCACGAATACCCCAGAAACTTTGTCCAATATAGTGCCAAAAGATGAGCCCTTCAGGTAAGAAGGCATTCAAAATGTGACTGGGGGAGAGGTTCCTCTTCAAAGCAAAGTTGACCTTAATGACATGAATGGAATAACACTTTCAAGACCTCAATTTGTTTATGTAACATGACTCAAAATGGGAAGAAACAGCTGCAAATATCCATTAATAATCAAAACATGCAATGCGCAAAGTATGAACATAGGAAACTTGGAAGTTGTCAAAAATGAAATGGAATATATAAAGATCAATATCCTAGGCATTGGTGAGCTGAAATGAACTGGTTTTAGCCATTTTGATAGAGACACTTGTATTATCTACTATGCTGGGAATGACAAATTGAAGAGGAATGGTGTGGCATTCATTGTCACAAAGAATGTTTCAAGATTTGTCCTGAAGTACAATATTGTCAGTGGATAGTATCCATACAAGTACAAGAAAGACTAGTTAATACAACTATTATTCAAATTTACGTGCCAATCACCAAAGCCAAAGACAAGGAAATTGAAGATTTTTACCAACTCCTGCAATCTGAAATTGACCAAATATGCAATCAATATGTGCTGATTATCACTGGTGATTGGAATGCAAAAGTTGGAAACAAAGAAGAATCACCTGTAGTTGGATAATATGACCTTGGTGATAGAAATAACACTGGAAATTACATGATAGAATTTTGCAAGACAAAGGACTTATTCATTGCAAATACCTTTTATCAACAATATAAATGGTGGCTATACACTTGGACTTCACCAGATGGAATACATAGGAATCAAATTGACTATATCTGTGGCAAGAAGCAATGGAGAAGTTCAATATCTTTAGCCAAAACAAGGCCAAGAGCTGATTGTGGAACAGACCATCAACTGCTTATATCCAAGTTCAAGATGAAGTTGAAGACAAATTAAAACTAGTCCACAAGAGCCAAAATATGACCTTGATAATATCCCTTCTGATTTTAGAGACCATCTAAAGAATAGATTTGACGCATTGAACACCAATGACCGAAAACCAGAGGAACTGTGGGATGGCATCAAGAACATCATCCATGAAGAAAGCAAAAGGTCATTAAAAAGACAGGAAAGGAAAAAGAGACCAAAATGGATGTCAGAAGAGACTCTGAAACTTGCCTTTGAGTAGAGAGTAGCTAAAGCAAATGGAAGGAATGACAAGATAAAAGAGCTGAACATATTTCAAAGAGCAGCTCGAGAAGACAAAACCAATTATTATAATGAAATGTGCAAAGACCTGGAGTTAGGAAACCAAAAGGCAAGAATACACTTGGCATTTCTCAAGCTGAAAGAACTGAAGAAAAAATCCAAGCCTCGAGTTGCAGTATTGAAAGAGCCTACAGGCAGTATAGGAGCTCTGTTAGCTTAGTGGCTAAGGCACTTGACTGCTAACCAGAAGGCTGGCGGTTCAAACCCACCAGCCACTCCTCGGAAGGAAGGTTGGGCAATCTACTTCCATAGTGATACTGCCTCGGAAACCCAAGGAGGGGTCACTATGAGTCGGGTCCAACTCAACGGCACACAACAACAACAACAACAACAACAACAGGCAGTATATTGAATGGTGCAGGAAACATCAAAAGAAGATGGAAGGAAAATACAGAATCACTGTACCAAAAAGAATTGGTTTATGTTCATCCATTTCAGGAGGTGGCAAATGATAAAGAACCAATGGTATTAAAGGAAGAAGTTGAAGCTTCACTGAAGGAATTGACAAAGAACAAGGCTCCAGGAATTGACAGAATACCCATTGAGATGTTACAACAAATGGATGCTGAGCTGGAGGCACTCACTCAGTTATGCCAAGAGATTTGAAAGACAGCTACCTGGTGAACTGACTGGAAGAGATCCATATTTGTACCCATTCCAAAGAAAGGTGATCCCACAGAGTGTGGAAATTTTCAAACAATATCAATAATATCACAGGAAAGTAAAATCTTACTGAAGATAATTTAAAAATGGTTGCAGCAGTATATTGACAGAGAACTTCCAGAAACGCAAGGTGGATTCAGAAGACGATGTGGAAAAAGTAATATCGTAGCTGATATCAGATGGATCTTGGCTGAAAGCAAAGAATACCAGAAAGATGTTTACTTATGTTTTATTAACTATGCAAAAGTATTTGATTGTGTGAATCATAACAAATTATGGATAATGTTGAAAAGCATGGGAATTTAAGAACGCTTAATTGCACTCATGAGGAATCTGTACATAGGTCAGGAGGATGTAATTTGAACAGAACAAGGGGATACTGCATGGTTTAAAATCAAGAAGTGAGTGCTTCAGCATTGTATACTTGCAGCATACTTATTCAATTTTTTATGCTAAGCAAATAATCCAAGAAGCTGGATCATGTGAAGAAGAAAGTGGCATTTCTCAAGCTGAAAGAACTGAAGAAAAAACCCAAGCCTCGAGTTGCAGTATTGAAAGAGCCTACAGGCAGTATAGGAGCTCTGGTAGCTTAGTGGCTAAGGCACTTGACTGCTAACCAGAAGGCTGGTTAATGAGAAAGACTCATTAATTACCTGTGATATACAGATGACACAACTTTGCTTGCTAAATGTGAGGATGACTTGAAGCACTTACTGTTGAAGATTAAAGAGTATAGTCTACAGTATGGATTTCACTTCAATATAAAGAAAACAAAAATCATCACAACTGGACCAATAAACAGCATCATGATAAGTGGAGAAATGATTGAAGTTTTTAAGGACTTCATATTACTTGTTTCTACAGTCAACAACAGTGGAAGCAGTAGTCAAGATGTCAGATGAAGTATTGCACTGGGCAAATCTGCTGCAGAATACCTCTTTTAGGTACTGAAGGGCAAAGATGTCTCCTTGAGGACTAAGGTGAGCCTAACCCAAGCCATGGTATTCTTAATCACCTCTTATGCATGTGAGAGCTGGGCAATGAGTAAGGAAGACCGCAGGAGAGCTGTTGCTTTTGAGTTGTGGTGTAGGTGAAGAATACTGAAAGTATCTTAGACTGCTAAAAGAACTAACAAATCTATCCTGAAAAAAGTGCAGCTGGAATGCTCCTTGGAATCGATGCCCAGACTTCGTCTCACCTACTGTAGTTAGGTTTCAGAAGGAACCATTCACTGGAGAAGGATATCATGCTCGGTAAAGTGGAGGGTCAAAGAAAAAAGGGAAGGCCCTCAACAAGATGGATGGATACAGTGGCTGCAATGATGGGCTCAGGTATATCAAGGATCATGAGGTTGGCACAGGACCATGCAGTGTTTTGTTCTGTTGTGTGCAAGGTCACTATCAGTTGGAGATAACTTGACTGCACCTAAAAACAACAGTCAGGTAGCCATACCTGGACACATAAGGAGAGCTGTAAACCTACAAATACCATGAATTCTGAAGCTTATACAATATTTTAGTCCCTTTTAAGTTTAAAAAGTAGAAATCACTGTTACAAAGTTAAATATAAGAGACTTTTGGCACCAAAGAGTCTTCAAGCTTAAATGGCATTAGTCTTACAATGAGTGAGCCTCTGGGAGCTGGAAAATATAGTTCCTGGCTTAGCAGCTTCCTCCCAGTGACAACTCTACTGTATGTAAGGGGAAAATAAACATCTAGTGAATAGTTATTTCTCTTGAACCATATAAATCAAATGGCAACACCCTGGGAAGGTTAAGTCTATTTACAAAAATATCTTTTTTTTTCCTCTAAACCCAAAAGCCAAAACGCACTACCATCAAATCAGATCCAACTCAGTAACCTCTCCTTGGGTTTCCAAGGCAGTATCTCTACAGAAGTAGATTGCCCAGTCTTCCTTCCAAGGACTGGCTGGTGGATTTGGACCACCAGCCTTTTCGTTAGTGGTCAAATGCCTTAGGCACTATATGCCACCAGAGCTCCCATTATTCTCTACACAGTATTTTTAAAGCAAACCTGATTATGGATTAATGTAATCAAAATACTATAATTGTAATGTAATCAAATGTACTATAATCAAACTACTATAATTTCTGGAAGCCGATGAGCTCAGATTAATCCAATGGGCAATAAATGAAATAGAATATCTAGCCAGAGTATTTGTTAGTCTCTGTTTGTTTTTTATTTTATTTTACCCTTGTTTTGAGAGCCCAGATCATTCTCTTTTGAAAAGAGATTAGAAACTTAATTTTTGTGGGAGTTAAGATTGTGTGTCAACTTGGCTGGGCCTAGTTGAGTGGCTGGGCAGCTGGTGGTAGTTATTCTCCATGATAAGACTGCCAATCATCTCCATGGTGGGATCTACTACAAGCAGCTGAATAGACGCTTTAGGGATATGATCTGCTTCCCATACATAAGAAACAGCTTTGGGAATGATTTCTAGGTTTTGGCATGCTTGAACCCTGTATGCAGCTGAGGCATTGTTCAGCAGTCTGCCATGCTCTGCGGATCTTGGGACTTTTAATGGACTTAAATTAATAGCCTTCTGTGTGGTTTAGTTATATCGGGGCTGTGCCTTTTCACTTGTTGACCTTGGGTTTGTCAGCCTCAGCAGCCAGCTGATACATGAGTGAATAAAACCCTCTGGCTTCAGTGGCCCAGGTGCAGGAGGCAGAGCTGAAGCCCAAGGTTGAGGTCTTTCACCCAGCCCCTAGAGCCTGGCACTTTGAACTCACACTTTGAGCCTCCAAATTGTAAGAGAATAAACTCCTGTTTGGTCGACCTATCCCATTGTGGTATCTTCTGTTAGAGTGGCACTGGGTAATCAAAACAAATTTAGTGATAGGTATGACATCCATGAGGTTATATTGTTATTTCTTCAATGTGTGCTCAGTAAATATTACATCCTGTTATGGATTGAATTGTGTTCCCCCAAAATATGTGTTTTAAATCTTGAAATTTTATACCAGTGGATGTAATCCCAATTGAGATTAGGACTTTTTTGTTATGTTAAAGAAACCATATCAGTGTAGATTATGGTATAAGCCAAAACACTTTGATATACAAAGAGCATGTTAGGCACAAACAGAGTAAGAAACAGGTCACACAAAAAAATCATGAAGAAGCTAAAGAACAAAAGCTGAAGAAAAATGATGAGAATATTCCACCAGAGCTGCCAGAGACAGAAAGTCTTCCCCTAGAGCCAGGACTCTAAATATCAACTTCTAGCCTCCTAAACTGTGAGAAAACCAATTTGTTTTTAAAACCACCCATTTGTTCTATATTTCTGGAGCAGCACTAGATAACTAAGATAGATACTAATCAATTGAGTTAACCTATTTTCATTTATAGTGTATTAAATTGTGTATTTATATAGATGTGTGTGTGCATCTAAGTGTGTCTATGTATGGGAGAGATTTAATGGGATCTTTCAAATAATTACAGGTATGTATTGCTTAATGTCCACAAAGCATTCTGTGGAATAGGACATGATGTGATTTGGATGCTGTGCAAACACTATATTAAAAATTTATGGGAGCCCATTTCTAGTCATCTTCCTTGCTACTGTACCACTGCTGCTGAAGCTGCTGGCTGACACCAAAGGAATTGGCTATGGCAGCAGGAACAGAGTGAGAGGAAGTGAGCAAGGAGGAAACAGAGCACACACGGCCCTGACCACTGTTCTACATTCTAAGCAACAGCCATAGCCACCTGCCTGCCAGACAAAGCAAGCACTTGCACCCTAAGCCATGTCCTATGCCTCATCTGCTTGTACTCAAATTGTGGGCCAGATCTGCAAGAGTCTAGGTTTGGGGTCTTTAAAACAATTATTGTTGCTTGATGCTGTTGAGTTGGTTCTGATTAATAGTGACCCTGTATACAACACCACTCCTCAGAAGGAAGATGGGACAATCTACTTCCGTAGTGATACTGCCTCGGAAACCCAAGGAGGGGTAGCTATGAGTTGGGTCCGACTCGACGGCACATAACAACAACAACAACATACAACATCACAAAACAGTGCCAAGTTCCATACTATCTTCACAGTCATCAATCGTCTTGAGCTCATTGTTGTAGCTACTGTGTCAATCCATCTTGTTGAGGATCTTCCTCTTTTTTGTTGAACCTTTACTTTACAAAGCATCATGTCCTTATCCAGGGACTGGTCCCTTCGTTCCCGAAGTATGTGAGTCAAGTCTCACCATCATCTCTTCTAAAGAACATTCTCCTTGTACTTCTTCCAGACCAGATTTGTTTGTTCTTCTGTCAGTCCATTATATATTTAATATTCTTCCCCAACACCATAATTCAAAACTATTAGGGGAAAATAATAAATAAAAGGAGAGGAGCTTTCTCTTTAAAAAAAAAAAAAAAAAAACTTTATAGGACAATGGATGCATATGTAGTCAGCAGTTGTCTGAATAAATGTTTACTACACATACCTATAATTTTAATGTTGTGATCACAGGCATCTGAATTCTGTAAAACATCCTGATCTAAGAAATTAGAATATTCCTGCCACCTCTTCTGGTTTTGCTGTTTCCTTTCTATGACACATTACTTACTTGCTCTTAGTCATCTTTCTGTTACCTGTAATATGTAATTACTATTACAGTGAAACCTGTGAGAGACAGAACTTGATGTGACTGCCTTACTTTTTTTGGGTCTCACAAACTTCCTGCTTTTGACAGGATAAAGTCTTACCATTTTTCTATCACTCTCCATTAGTGGAAAATATTTGAGTTTTCTTTCTCTGACAGGTTTCTGCCTTACATGGGTTCAGCTTTTGAAGGTTCTAATCTACTTACCCTGCCCATTTGAGAATTTCTATAAAAATCCAACACATAGCTCAATGAAAAAGAACTTATTAATGATAAAGCACTTGACAGGTATATTACTGATTACATTAATAATGATGATAGAGGTTAACAATGTTAGGCAAATTACCTATAGAATGCAATGAGTATAATATCTATTCAAAGCTCCCCTCTTACTAGCTGTGGGATTTTAGACAAGATACATGGTGTCTCTGTGCCTCACACTCCTCTTTGTAAACGTGGCGATAATATACTATTTCCCTCATAGGGTTACTGTAAGGATTTTTTTTTTTTTAAATTGTGATTTGGGTGAAAGGTTACAGAGCAAACTCACTTTCCATACAGTTCACATACACTTTGTCTCATGACATTGACTACAATTTACCACAAGGCAACAGCTCCTCTCCCACTTCTTCCCCATAGTTACCTCTTCCCCATATCCTTCCCTCCATGCATTTCTGCCCACTGAGCTGTCTCCCTGTGCATACATAGCCCTTCTATTCTCCCTTGATTGTTCTCTCCAAGGAGTGAATCTACCTAGTGTACATGTCACCTCATATGCCTGTCTTTTGTTTGGCTGGAAACTACAGGTGTGGGTTCAATTCTAGACCTGAAGGGCAGTAAGGGGCCATAGTCTCAGTGGTTCCATCAGCAAATCTGGTCCTTTTTTTTGTTTGTTTGTTTTAAATGATTTTGAGTTTTGTTCCACATTGTTCTCCCACTCTATCCAGGATCTCCTACATAGATTCCCATCCCGAGTGGTTGACAGTGGTAGCCGAGCACCATCTACTTCTTCTGGTCTCATAGATGTAAAGGCTAAGGATCCCATAGTGCACTAGTTGCTTGGACTAATGTTCCCATGAATCTTTGGTTTTCTTCATTCTTCTTTGCTCTGGACAAAGACCCATCATTGCATCTAGATGGCTGCTTGCAAGCTTTTAAGATCCCAGTCACTACTCGCCAAAGTAGGAGGTGGAACAATGTTTTGTGTAGTGTGTTATGCCAATTGAGCTTAATGTTCCCTGTGACTATGGTCCCGAGCCCACAGGTTCAACTACTAGCTCCCTCTGGGTAGCTGGCTGTGCCCAAGAAGTGACTACAAACTTGTTCCTTGTCAGCTCTACTATATACCTGGGAATTCTTACAGAACATAGCAATACACTTGTAGAAAAATTGTCTGCCCACCCTATACATGGTCTTGGGCACACTCCTCACAGCATAGACATATCTAGTAGTTCAGCCTGTCCACCCATCTATCCATCTGTATAACCATTTTTGCCTTCACTGACAACGGATTCATCTTTGTTGTCTGTACCTCCTATGTACCGCTCTCTGTCTTCCTATTCCTCAATGACACCGTGTTGATCACTCACATTTGGTACATTGCCCTTCTCTTCACCCAAATCAATACTTGTCTCTACCTATCTAACAGTACCCTCTCCCCCCCCACCCCTCCCTCCCCTGGTAACCAACAAAGAAGGTTTTCATCCATATATAAATATTTCCTTGACTTATTACAATAACAGACTAATACAATATTTGTCCTTCTGTGATTGACTTATTTCACTCAGCATAATGTCCTCCAAGTTCATCCATGTTATGTGGTGTTTTGCAGATTCTACATTATTCTTTAGGGTTGCATAGTATTCTGTTGTGTGTATGTACCCTAATTTGGTTATCCATTCTTGTATTTGATGGGTACCTAGGTTGTTTCCATCTTTTGGCTATTGTAAATAGTGCTTTTCTTGTCTTGGCTCTCACTTCTTTAGGATATATACCTACTAATGGAATGGCTGGGTCAAATAGTATTTCTAATTCCAACTTTTTAAGGAATCAACATACTGCTTGCCAGGGTGGTTGTATCATTTTACAGTCCCACCATCAGTGTAGGAGAGTCCCAAACTGTCCCCATCCTTGTCAGCATTTGTTATTTTCTGTCTTGTTTAACTTTGTTACTAGTGCTGCAATAAGATGATATCTCATTGTTGTTTTGATTTGCATCTCTCTAATGGGTAGGAGCTCTGGTAGCATAGTGCCTAAGGTACTTGACTGCTAACCAGAAGGCTGGCAGTTCAAACCCACCAGCCACTCCTTGGAAGAAAGGTTGAGCAATCTACTTCTGTAGTGATACTGACTTGGCAACCCAAGGAGGGGTTGCAATGAGTTGGGGCTGACTGGATGGCACATAACAACAACAACAATGGCTAATGATCATGAGCATTTCTTCACATTTGTCAGCTGCCTGAATATCCTCTTTGGTGAAGTATCTATTCATATCTTCTGCACATTTTATAACTGAATTATTTGTCTTTTTGTTGCTGAGGTGTTGGTGTTTTCTATAAATTCTAGAGATAAGTCCCATGTCAGATATGTCATTGCTGAATATTTTCCCCCAATCTGTAGGTTCTCTTTTGACTCTTTTGGAAAAGTCTTTGGAAGCACATAAAAATTTAGTTTTTAGAAGGTCCCATTCATCTAGTTTCTTCTCTGTATTTTTGCATTTGGGGTTATGCTTGATAGTCTATTTATGCCATATATTAGGGATCCTAGATTTGTCCTTATTTTTTCTTTGAGGAACTTTAAAGTTTTAGTCTTTGATCCATCTGGCGTTAGCTTTTGTGCGTGGTATGAGGTACAGATCTTGTTTCATTTTTCTGCAAATGGATATCCAGTTTTGTCAGCACTATTTATTAAATAGACATTCTCTTAATGGATTTTGGCATTTTGTCAAAGATCAGCTGACCATAGGTTGATGGATCTATTTCTGGGTTTTCAAATCTATTTCATTGGTCTATGTTTCTGTCTTTATACCAATACCAGGAAGTTTTGACTACTGTGGCTGTATAGTAGGTCTTGAGATGCAACAGTCTGAGACCTCCTACTTTGTTCTTCTTCTTTAATAGTGCTTTGCTTATCCAAGGTCTCTTTCCTTTCCATACAAAGTTAGTGATTGCTTTTTCCATATCCTTAAAGAATGTTGATGGGATCTGGATTAGGATTACACTGAATGTATAGATTGCTTTGGGTAGAACTGACATTTTCACAATGTTCAATCTTTCTATCCACAAGCATGGGATGTTCTTCCATTTATGTAGATCTCTTATGGTTTCTTGAAGTAGTCTTTTATAGTTTTCTTTGTAAAGGTCTTTTGTGTCCCTGGTAAGAATTAGTCAATGTTCATCCATTTCAGGAGGTGGCATATGATAAAAAACCTATGGTATTGAAGGAGGAAGTTGAAGCTGCACTGAAGGTACTGGCAAAGAACCAGTCTCCAGGAATTGACAGAATGTCCACTGAGATGTTTCAACAAATGAATGTCACACTAGAGGTAATCACTTGTCTGTGCAAGAAATTTGAAAAACAGTTACCTGGCCAACTGACTGGAGATTCATATTTGTACCCATTCAAAAGAATGGTGATCTCACAGAATGTGGAAATTATTGAACAATATCATTAATATCACACACAAGTAAAATCTTTCTGAAGATAATTAACAAATGGTTGTGGCAGTATATTGACAGGGAACTTCCAGAAATGCAAGCTGGATTCAGAAGAGGACGTGGAATGAGAGATATCATTGCTAATGTCAGATGGCTCTTGGCTGAAAGCAAAGAATACCAGAAAGATGTTTTATTGATTACACAAAAGCATTTGATTGTGTGGATCATAACATATTATTATGTGGATCATAACAAATTATGGATAACATTGAGAGGAATGGGAATTCCACAACACTTGATTGTGCTCATCAGAAACCTGTACCTAGACCAGGAGGCTATCATTTGAACAGAATAAGGGGATACTGCATGGTTTAAAATCAGGAAGGGAATGTGTCACAGTGTTATCTTTTCACCAAACATATTAAATCTATAGGCTGAACAAATAATTTGATAAGCTCTACCGTATGAAGAAGAACATGGTATCAGGATTGGAGGAAGACTCATTAACAACCTATGATATGCAGATGATACAACTTGCTGAAAATGAGGATGACTTGAAGCAATTACTGATGAATATTAAAGACTTCAATCTACAGTATGGATTACATCTCAACATAAAGAAAAAGAAAATCTTCAAAACTGGACCAATAAGCAGCATCATAAAAATGGAGAAAAGATTGAAGTTGTTAAAGATTTTATATTACTTGATTCTTCAATCAACACCAATGGAAGCAGCAGTCAAGACATCGGACAATGTATTGCACTGGGCAAATGTGCTTCAAAAGACTTTTTTGATGTACTGAAGAGCAAAGATACCTCCTAACCCAATCGCCTTATATGCATATTACAGCTAGACAATGAACAAAGAAGACTGAAGAATAGCTGATGCTCCTGAGTTGTGGTATTGGCAAAGAATACTGAATATATCATGCACTGCCAAAAGAATGAACAAATCTGTTCAGGAAAAAGTGCAGCCAGAATGTTCCTTGGAAACGAGAATGGCCATACTTCATCTGACTTATTTTGGTCATGTTGTCAGAAGGGACCATTCCCTGAGGAAGGATATCATGCTTGGTAAAGTGGAGGGTCAGAAATGAAGGAGAAGGCCCTCAACAAGATGGCCTGACACAGTGGCTGCAACGATGGGCACAAGTGTAGCAAAAATTTTGGGTCTGGGAGAGGATCGGGCAGTGTTTCATTCTGTTGTACATAGGGTCACCAAGAATCTGAGTCAACTTGACAGCACCTAACAATAACAACAACATTGAGCCCTGTTATGTGCCAATATTATACTAAGAAAACCAATTTCCTACTGGCTAATTTATAGGAGAAATTCATTAACAAATGATGGTGAACTTCATGAAAATACTAGAATATACTCAATTGGGAAACATGTCCTTAAATATTCCTGATTACTCAAAAACATCAGCCATTGGATTTTGGGGAAACAAGACTTTCATAGACAGCAAACTATCATATTGAATATCTAGTCTAATCTCCACAACTTGTCTATAATTGTTTGTTATTGTTGTGCCTTGCTTGCTGCTGTGAAAATGGAGGCTATACTACCAGTATTGCAAATAACAGAGTCACTGTTTTGGTTCTCTAGGGCCACTTTAACAGAAAATACCACAAGTCAGTGTTTTTAAACAAGCAGGGATTTATTATCTTACAGTTAAAAAAAAAAAAAAAAAAAACTCACTGCTGTTGAGCCGGACCCGACTCATAGCAACCCCTCAATGGGTTTCCAAGGCAGTATCACTACTGAAGTAGATTGTCCAATCTTTCTTCTGAGCTAGAAGTCTGAGTTCAAGTTGCCAGCTCTAGGACTTTGGTGAAAGTCCCTTGAACTAGGGTTTCAGCTCCGACTCTTGCTCTTAGCCCACTGGAGCTGGAGGCATCTCTTAACTCAGGCAACTGCTGGCTGCTGTGTCTGACAACTCGAACGTTGACAAATAGAATGGCACAGTCCCAAGACGACCAAACAACAAGGCAAGGCACTAGTTCAAGGCCACAGACAATCCCAAGATCAGCGTGTAGCAAAGCAGGTTGCTGAATGAAGACTTGGCTACATGCAGGGTGCAAGCATGCCAAAAAGCTGCTGACCTTCCTCAATACTTCTCCTTATATGCTGGAAGCAGACCACATTCCTAAGGCTCCAATAGATTTCACCATGGAGTTGATTACCAGTGTCATCATGGGGAATACTACATCCAGCTTCCCAGACACTCAAAACCAGGTCTAGACAAGTTGACACACAACTTAACTACCACAGTCACAGATGGTGGACAGGTTTCAGAAACACTTCTAGACTAGGACAAACTAGGAAGGAGGACCTGGCAATCTACTTGTGAAAAAAATTGGCCTGAGAATACCTTATGGATGAACTCCAAAAACTCACTCCCATTGAATCAGTTCTGACTCAAAATGACCCCCATTGGGTGTCCAAGGCTGCAAAACTTTACAGAAGTAGATTACTCCATCTTCCCCCCATGGAGCAGTTGGTGGGTTTGAATGCTGACCTTCTGGTTAGCAGCCAAATGCCTTACTCACTACACCACCCAAACTCCTTAACTTTATGAATAGCAGTGGAATATTTTCTCATACAGTGTGAGAAGATGAGCCTCTTTGGTATGAAGGCATTCAAAAACTGATTGGGAAAAGAACTGCCTCCTCAAAGCAGAGTCCATTTTAATGATGTAGATGGAACAAAGCTTTCAAAACCTTCATTTGCTGGTATCACATGAGTCAAAATGAGAGAAAATACCTGCAAACATTAACAGTCAGAAAGTGAAATGTACAAAGTATGAATCTAGGAAAATGGGAAGTTGTAAAAAATAAAATGAAACACATAAAGATTGATATTATAGGCATTAGTGAGCTAAAATGGACTGGTATTGGCCTTTTTAAATCAGACATTCATATAGGCCACAATACATGGAATGAAAAATTAAATTAGGAATGGTGCCCCATTCATGTTAAGAACAACATTTCAAGATCTATCCTTAAATACAATAATGTCAATGATAGGATAATATCCATATGCATACAAGAAAGACCAGTTCATGTGACTATTACTCAAATTTACTCACCAACCACTAAAGTCAAAGATGAAGAAACTGAAGATTTTTACTACTTGTCCAGTCTGAAATTGATCAAATATGCAATAAAAATGCATTGATAATTACTGTTAATTGGAATGCAGAAGTTGGAAACAAAGAAGGATGGTAGCTGGAAAATATGGCCCTGGTGATATAACAACCCTGGAGTTCATGTGATAGAATTTTGCAAGACCAACAACTTACTCATTGAAAGTACATTTTCCAAAACATAATTGTGGGACTATAATGAGGATCTCACCAGATGGAACCAGAATCCAATCAACTACATCTTTTGAAAAAGATGATCAAGAAGCTCAATAACATCACTTAGAACAATTCCAGGGGGTGACTGTGGAACAGACCATCAATTGCCCCTATGAAAGTTGAAGTGGAAGTTGATGAACTTTTTTTAAAAAGTCCATGACTGCCAAAGAATGACCTTGAGTATATAACATCTGAATTTAGAGATTATCTTTTTTTTTTTTACATATTTATTTTTTTTATTAGATTCAGTAAAATGGAATCAATAATATTTTGACCATGGAGAAAGATTGTACAAAACTACATATTATAATATGCTGCTGTTGTGAGCTGCCCTTGAGCTGACCTCAAACTCATGGCAATGGAACAAAACATCGTATGATTGGTTGTGGATTAGACTATTGTGATCCATAAGATTTTTTTTTTGTTGTTGTTATTTGGGTGAAGATTTACAGAGCAAATTCACTTTCTATACAGCAGTTCGCATACACTTTGTCTCATGACATTGACCGCAATTTACCACAATTTACCCCACATCCTCCCCACAGTTACCTCTTCCCAATGTCCATCCTTCCGTACACTCCTGGCCCCTGACCTGTCTCCCTGTGCATAAGCAGCTCTTCTTTCCCCTATAATTGTTCTCTCCAAGGAGTGTATCTACCTCAAGTAAATGTTCAACTCATATGCCTCTCCTTTGTTTGGCTGGAAACCACAGGTGTGGGTTCAATTCCAGACCTGAAGGGCAGCTAGGGGACATAGTCTCAGTGGTTCCACCAGGCTTTATCAGACCAGCAAACCTGGTCCCCCCCCCCTTTTTTTTTTCTCCAAATGATTTTGAGTTTTGTTCCACATTGTT
>NW_006921970.1:992416-993596 GCF_000298275.1 Orycteropus afer afer | reverse complement strand
TGGCTATTGTAAATAGTGCTGCAATGAACATGGATGTGCATATATCTGTTCTTGTCATGGCTCTCACTTCTTTAGGGTATATACCTAGTAATGGAATGACTGGGTCAAATGGTATTTCTAATTACAACTTTTGAAGGAATCGCCATACTGCTTTCCACAGAGGTTGTACCATTTTACAGTCCCACCAGCAGTGTAGAAGAGTCCCAATCTCTCCACAACCTCACCAGCATTTGTTATTTTCTGTGTTGTTGAACTTTGCTATCAGTGCTGGAGCAAGATGGTATCTCATTGTTGTTTTGATTTGCATCTCTCTAATAGCTAATGATAGTGAGCATTTCTTCATATGTTTGTGGGCTGCTTGAATATCCTCCTTGGTGAAATGTCTATTCATGTCTTCTGCCCATTTTTTAATTGGATGTTTGTCTTTTTGTTATTGAGGTGTTGGAGTGTTCTATAAATTCTAGAGATAAGTCCCTTGTCAGAAATGTCATTGCCAAATATTTTTTTTTCCCAATCTGTAGATTCTCTTTTGACTCTTCTGGAAAAGTCTTTGGAAGAACATAAAAATTTAATTTTCAGAAGGTCCCAATCATCTGGTTTCTCTTCTGCTGTTTGTGTATTTTGAGTTATGCTTGATAGTCTATTTATGCCATACATTAGGCCCCTACATTTGCCCCTAGATTTTCCATGAGGAACTCTACAGTTTTAGTTTTCACATTTAAGTCTTTGATCCATCTGAAGTTTGTTTTTGCGTATGGTGTAAGATACAGATCTTATTTCATTTTTCTGCAAATGGATCTCCAGTTTTACCAGCACAATTTATTAAACAAACCTTCTCTTCCCCATTTAATGGATTTTGGCCCTTTGTCAAAAATCAGCTGACCATAGGTAGATGGATCTGTTTCTGGGTTCTCAATTCTATTCCATCAGTCTATGTGTCTGTCATTAAACCAATATCAGGCAGTTTTGACTACTGTGGCTGTATAGTAGGTTTTGACATCCAGCAGTGTGAGACCTCCTGCTTTGTTCCTCTTCAACAGTGCTTTGCTTATCCAAGGTCTCTTTCCTTTCCATATAAAGTTAATGATTGGTTTTTCCATATCCCTAAAGAATATTGATGAGATCTAGATTGAGATTGCATTGAATGTATATATTGCTTTGGGTAGAATTGACATTTTCA
>NW_006921970.1:984633-985134 GCF_000298275.1 Orycteropus afer afer | reverse complement strand
TGGATTTCTATCTGTAGATTTAGAATCATTTCTAATTTTTTGTTTATTTTGTCATTTTGTTCTTGTATTTTCTTCCAAAATTCTTCTAAAGTTTTTTCTGTGTTTTCTCTGGTCTGTCTCTCAATCTTTTGAGGATACCTAAATATAATTATTTGAATTCCTTCCAATGCTGCTTCTTCCTCAGGGATGTGTTCTGGGCCTGTATCCTTCTCCTGTGTTTCTACCACTTTATCCTGCTTCTTTGTGTGGACTGTGATGGTCTGTTATCTCCAAGACATCATGGCATTGTTGTATTTAGATCTCTGTTAACTCTTTGTGAAGAGCAGCCATGGGTGATTTAGGCTCTTCTTGGTGGTTTTTTTTATCATTGGCCCATTGGTGGAGAAGGAGTTAGTGGCTCTTATTCAGTGAGTGAAGTTGCAGGAGGTGTGGGTATAATTGTGTCTTATGGGGAATGTTGCTGCCTCCCACTCAGTTAGACAAAAATTACAATTGAATAAC
>NW_006921970.1:983067-984313 GCF_000298275.1 Orycteropus afer afer | reverse complement strand
CTGGTGGGTTTGAACCACCAGCCTTCTGGTTAGCGGTCAAGTGCCTTAGGCACTATGCTACCAGAGCTCCTATTAATAACAATAGTAGTTTTAAAACAGACAAAAGAAGCAAACTAAACAGCAGAAAAAAAAGGAAGTGAAAAAGAAATAGAAAAAAAATCGGTGGAGGACATGGCAGGGCACCCACACTCTGTCTGAGCACATAGACTGTGATGGAGTTCCCACGTGCCAAGAATGTGGGTGGGAGTGGGGGGTGGCTGCACCTCCATTCACCAAGCGGGTGTGGGGTATAAGAGTAACAAGAGGAATGTCGTACCTTTTCAGTCGTGCAGGTCCAGAGTGTCCTTTGGGTTTCTGGCAAGCAGAACCTGTTCTTAAGCCCCGGGAATCTGCAAGAGCGCTGTCTCTTTAAATATCCAAAATAGTCAAGCCGCTTGTAAACATTCAAAATCGCAACACCCTCCACACAGGCAAAAGTCCACAGCTCAGCCCACCTTTTAGAGATAATCTTGAGAAAAGATTTGACACACTGAATTCTAATGACTGAAAATCAGATGAATTGTGAGATGACATGAAGGATATCATAGATGAAGTGAGCAAAAGATCATCAAAAAGACAGGAAAGAAAGAAAAGATTAAAATGAATATCAAAGGAAACTCTGAAACTTGCTTGTGAACTGAGAATTGATAAAGGAAAATGAAGAAATAATTCTGTAAAACAGTTGAACAGAAGATTTCTAAGAATGGCTCAAGGAGAGAAAGTGAATTATTATAATGAAGTGTGCAAAGACTTGGATTTAGAAAACCAAAAGGAAAGAACAAGATCAGCATTTCTTATGCTAAAATAACTGAAGAAATAATTGAAGCTTCAAGTTGCAATATTGAAGCATCAAAAAGATGAAATGAATAAATAGAGTTACTGTACCAAAAAGAATTGTTCAATGCTCAAAAATTTCAGGAGGTTAGTATATGATCATGAAGCAATGATATTGAAGAAAGAAGTCTAACTTGTACTGAAGGCATTGTCTATAAACAAGTTTCCAGGAATTGAAAAAATTCCAAAATTTCAATGAATGGATGCCTTACTGGAAGCACTTACTTAAATTTGGAAGACAGCTACATGGCCAACTAATTGGAAGAGATCAACATTTGTGCTAATTCCAAAGAAAGCTGATCCAATAGAATGTGGAAATCATAAAAAAAAAAAAAAAATACTATCACATGCAAGTAAAATTTTGCAGAACATA
>NW_006921970.1:980463-980997 GCF_000298275.1 Orycteropus afer afer | reverse complement strand
AAAAAAAAAAAAAAGTCCTTTTGAAGACTGAAAAGAGCCTGACCCAAGCCTTGATATCTTGTATTGCTTCATATGTATGTGAAACCTGGAAAATTAATAAAGAAAACTAAAGAATTTAAGCCTTTGAGTTATATTATTAGTGAATACTGTCAAATAGACCATGGACTGCCAGAAGAACAAGCACATTTGTCCTAGAAGAAGTATGGCAAGTATGCCTCTTAGAAACAGGGATGGTGACACTTAGTCTCATGTACTATGGGCTGAGACACTGGTGTTTCAAACCCAGTGGGATGCACATGGTGCACAGGTATCAGCCCAGCTTACAGACTGAGACAGACTAGGAAGACTAGGAAGAAGGAAGAGGCTTTCCACTTCTCAAAGAATTGGCCAGAGTAAACCTTATGAATAGCAACAAAACACTGTTTGATACATTACCACACAACTTTATGAATAGTCCAGTTAAGTTAGAAGGCTCTCAAAATAGGACTGGGAAAGAGCTGCATCATCTGAGTAAACCCAGCCTTACTCCTATGG
>NW_006921970.1:971469-976480 GCF_000298275.1 Orycteropus afer afer | reverse complement strand
GAGAAGGATGTCATGCTTGGTAAGGTGGAGGGTCGTCGAACGAGGGGGAGGCCTTCAACGAGATGGATTGACATGGTGGGCTCAAGTATAGCAGGAAACATGGAGCTGGTACGGGATTGGTCAGTGTTTCCTTATGCTGTGCATGTGGTCGCTATGAGTCAGAGATGACTCGACGGCACCTAACAACAACAACTGTGGGCATATTATTGGGAGACACTAGCCTGTGAAGAAGCACATCATGCTTAGTAAAGTAGTGGGTCAGAGAAAAAGGGGAACACTCTCAAAGGAATGGACATAATGGCTACAACAATGGGCTCAAACATAGCAATGATTGTGAATATGGTGCAGGACTGGACAGTGTTTTGTTCTGTTGGACATAGGGTTGCTCTGATGCCGAACTGACTCAAGTATACCTCACATGACAACAACAACTTCTAATAGGTAACATATTAAAAATAATATGTAAAAAAATCTACAGTGTATTATTTTGTAACAGAAAAAAGGAATAATTTGCCTCCATTTTGGGGTATGTTCACATCTCTCTTTGCTAAATCATGATCTTTCTTTGATTTAGCTGTACTGGGAATCTTAATTGAACAGTTATCACTTGTTTTCTCATTTTTTGTATATTGGCAAGCTGTTGAGCCTTTCATAGTGTCAAGTTCCACAGTATTCATATGCTGGATTTGGAATGTTTTGACAAGCATTCAAAGTGATGGAATGATTATAAAGATTTACTGTTCTTTGAAAGAAGGAAAAAAGATATTATCAAGATAGAATGGACTGTTTTAAGTTAGGAAGAGAATAATAAATACCAGAATAACCTTAAAGAAAATGAATAAACCTCACTAAAATAAAAATAGATTAAAATCATAAAGACTCAGTAAACATTAAAACAACAGCAATGAAGGAAATAAAATAAATTTAGCATAAAAAATATATAGAAAGAACAAAGAAATTATCGACACTACACACAAAAAAAGAACAGCAAAATGATAGCAGTAGATTCATACCTTCAGTAATTACAATGAACATAAATGGATTGAATACACTAATCAAGAGACAGAGAGTAGCAGAATGGATAAGAAAATATGACCCATCAATGTGCTGTCTATAAAAGACACACCATATACACAAAGAAAAAATAAGCTACAAATAAATCAAAGGATGGAAAAACAGACATTAAGCAAATTGCAACCAAACAAAAGCAGGTGTGGTGATTTTAATTTCTGATAAAACAGACTTTAAGGCAAAAACTAGCAAAAGTGATAGGGAAAGATATTACATAATGGTGAAAGGGTCAATCCAACAAGAAGACATGACCATTATAAATATATACATATATACACACACACATTGATAGAGCCTCATAATACATAAATCAAACTTTAACAGAATTAGAAACAGACAATACCACAATCATAAAAGGGGACTTTGATAAATGAACTCTGATAAAGGACAGAAAAATTAGAAAGAAACTCAACAAAGACACAGAAGATCTAAACAACACATCCACCAATTTGACTCATAGACACATGAAGAACACTCTACCCTACAGCAGAGCAATATACATTCTTTCTAGAACACATGGAAATTATCTAGAATGGACTTTAAGGCAGGCCTTAATAAATTTGAAAATACTGAAATACTACAAATCATCTTCTCAGATCACAATACTACACAATTAGAAATCAACATCGGGAAGATCAATGGAAAAAATCAAATACAGAATTACATCCTGCTCAAGTCAGCTGATTTATAGCAATCCTATGTACAACAGAATGGAACACTGCCTGGTCTTGTGCCATCTCACAGTCCTTGCTATTCCTGAGCTATCATTGCCACCACTATACCATCCATGTCACTGAAGGTCTTTTTTACTGACCCTCCTTTTTATCAGGCATGATATCCTACTCCAGGGGATGATCCCTTCTGACAACATGACCAAAGTGAGATGACATCTGACTATTCTCTCTTACAAGGAGCATTCTGGCTGCACTTCTTCCAGGAAAGGTTTGTTCATTCTTTTAGCAGTCTATGCAATCTACTTCCATATCGATACTGCCTCAGAAACCCAAGGAGGGGTCGCTATGAGTCAGGTCTGACTCGACAGCACATAACAACAACAACAGTATTTTCAGTATTCTTTGACAACACTCCAACTTAAAATCATCACCTCTTCTTTGGTTTTCTTTATTCATTGCTCAGATTTCACACACATATGAGGTGAGTGAAAATACTGTGGCATGGGTTAGGCACACCTTAGTCTTCAAAGAGACATCTTTGCTCTTTAGCACTTTAAAGAGGTCTTTTGCAGCAGATTTGCTCAGTGTAATACAACATCTGATTTCCTGAAGGCTGCTTCCATTGGTGTTAATTGTGGAACCAAGTAATATGAAATCTTTGACAACTTCAACCTTTTCTCCATTAAACGTGATGCTATTTATTGGTCCAGTTGTGAGGATTTTTGTTTTCTTTATGTTGAGATGTAATCCATACTGCAAAGTGTAGTCTTTAATCTTCATCAATAAATGCTTCACTTTCAGTCATCTTCACTTTCAGTAAGCAGGGTGGTGTCATCTGCATATTACAGGTTGTTAATGAGTCTTCTTCCAAACCTAATGCTGCACTTTTCTTCATATAGTCTAGCTTCTCAGAGTATTTGCTCAGCATACAGATTGCATAAGTATGGTGGAAGGATACAACCCTGACACACAGCCCTTCCTGATTTTAAAGCCGTATCTCCTTGTTCTGTTCAAGTACAGCATCCTGGTCTATGTATAGTTTCCCCATAAGCACAATTAAGGGTTTTAGAATTCCCATCATTCTCAAAGTTATCCATATTTTGTTATGATTTACACAGCCAAATGGTTGTGTACAGTCAATAAAACAGAAGTGAACATCTTCCTGGTATTCTTTGCTTTTGGCCAAGGTCTATCTGACATCAGCAATGATATATCTTGTTCCACATCCTTTTTTGAACCCAGCTTGCATTTCTGGAAGTTCCCTGTCAATATATTTGCTACAACCATTTTGAATTATCTTCAGCAAAATTTTACTTGAGGGTGGTGTTAATGATATTGTTTGATAATTTCCACATTCTGTTGACTCACTTTCCTTTGGAATGGACACAAATATGGACCTCTTCCTGTCTGTTGGCCAGATAGATTTCTTCCAAATTTCTGCATAGACAAGTAAGCACCTCCAGAATTGCATCCATTTATTGAAACATCTCAATGGGTATTCTGTCAATTCTTGGAGACTTGTTTTTTGCCAGTTCCTTCAGTGTAGCATGGACTTCTTTTTTCAAAACCATTGGTTCTTCATCACATGCTACCTCCTGAAATAGATGAATACGGATCAATTATTTTTGGTACCATAACATTTTTCTGGCTTCTTTGGATACTTCCTGCTTCATTCAATATTTTTCCCATAGGATCCTTCAGTATCGCAACTCAAAGTTTTACTTATCTCTTCATGTCTTTCAGCTTAAGAAATACCAAGCATGTTCTTCCCTTTGGTTTTCTTATTCCAGTCATTTGTATATTTCATGTATATATACTTTACTTTGTCTTCTTGTGCCACCCTTTGAAATTGGTTCAGTTCTTTTATCTAGTCATCTTTTCCATTCACTTTAGCTACTCTCCATCCCAGAACAAGTTTCAGAGTCTCTAAAACTTCTTAGCCATAAGCAAACACCTTCAGAGAATGAATCACTAACCTAGGAAGCTGAGGACAATAGTATTGCAAGATACTAAAGTCAAACTGTATAACACAATTCACAAGGATAATGTTCTACATCCTACTTTGGTGAATAAGAAGTAGAGTCTTAAGACCTTGTGTGTGGCCATTTAAGGTACAACTGTTGGTCTATCCAAGTCCAAGGCAAAGAACAGTAAAGAAATCACACATTCATTGAATCAATTAGTCCAAAGTCTTAATGCACCATAAGATCCCTAGACTCCATGACCCTGACCCTGGCTACAACTTCTCTGAATGAGATCAAATAGGACTTCTATATAGAGTGGAAGAAAACTTTGAAAAAAAGCCTAAAAATCACACCACACACACACACACAAAGCAAGCTTACTGGTCTGATAGACACTGGTAGAACCAAGTGACTATGGCTGGAACTGAACTCACCCCGGTAACTCAACTATTAGCCAAACAATAAATCAAAAACCAAACTCACTGCCATTGAGTTGAACCCAAATAGACAATCCTATAAAGTGAATCCATTACTGGTCTGTCACTTTGTCATATTATACTGGCTTGCATGTTGCTGTGATGCCAGAAGCTATGTCACTGGTATTTCAAATACCAGCAGGGTCACTGTGATAGTTCGGTCTGTGTGTCAACTTGGCTGGGCCTGGTTGAGTGGCTGGGCAGCTGGTGGTAGTTAATCCCCATGAGGAGACTGGCAATCAACTCCATGGTGGGATCTACTAAAAGCAGCTGAGTAGCTGCCTTTGGGAATATGGTCTGCTTCCTGTATATAAAGAGAAGCTTTGAGAATGGTCTCTAGCCTATGGCATGCTTCAACCCTGCATGTAGCCACGTCGTTGCTCAGAAGCCTGCTATGCTCTGCCAACCTTGGGTCTTACAATGGACTTAAGTTAATGGTCTGCTGTGTGGTTTGGTATCATTGGTACTGTGCCTTTTTACTTGTCAACATCGGGGCTTCTCAGCCTCAGCAGCTAGCAGCTGTCTGAGTGAAGAAGCACCTCTAGCTTCAGTGGGCCAGGAGCAGGAGGCAAAACTGGACACCAAGGTTAAGGGGCTTTCACCTAGTCCCTAGAGCCTGGCACTTTGAACTTGACTTAAAGCCTCAAAATTGTAATAAACTCCTGTTTGTTAAAGCCATCCCTTTTGTAGTATATTCTTGTCAGAGTGACACTAGGTAAACAGAACTGTCACCCATGGAAGACAGGTTTAACTGGAGCTTCGGTACTAAAACAGGCTGGGAAGCACAGGAACATCCACTTTTGAAATTAAAAAAAAAAAAAAAAAA
>NW_006921970.1:964195-971369 GCF_000298275.1 Orycteropus afer afer | reverse complement strand
AAAAAAAATGGCCACTGAAAACTTTATAAATGGCAGAGAAACATTCTCTGATATTGTGCCAGAACATGAGCCCCTCAGAGTGGAAGGCACTCTAAATGGGATTGGAGAAGAGCTGCCTTCTCAAAGTAGAGTTGACCTTAATGACATTATTGGAGTAAAGTTTCAGGACCTTCATTTGCTGATGTAGCATGACTCAAAATGAGAAGAAACAGCTGCAAACATCCATTACTAATTGGAATGTGGAATTATGAAGTATGAATCTAAGAAAATTGGAAGTTGTCAGAAAAGAAATGGAATGCATGAAGATCAACATCCCAGGCAATACCAAAAAATAAATACACTGCCATCAAGTCAAATCCTACTCATAACATCCCTCCTTGGGTTTACAAGGCAGTATCTCTAGGGAAGTAGATTGCCCAACCTTCCTTCTGAGGAGGGTGGATGGTGGGTTTGAACTGTAAACCTTCTGGTTAGCAGTCAAATGCCTTAGGCACTATGCCACCAGAGCTGAAATGGACTGGTATTGACCATTTTGAATCAGACAATCATATAGTCTATTATGATAAGAATGACAAATTGAAGAGGAATGGTGTGGCATTCATCATCAAAAAGAGCATTTCATGTATTATTCTGAAGTACAATTTTGTCAGTGACAGAAAAATATCCATCCATATGCCTACATGGAAGACATCCATTTTTGTTGCTGTTGTTGTTGTTTTAAAATTTTATTGTGCTTTGAGTGCAAATTTGTTTTACATTCAACAATTCATGCACATTTGATTTCATGCCCTGGGTACCATCCCCAACCATAACAAACTCTCCTCCCTTCCCATCCCTGTGACTTCTCTCTCCCTGTGCCCTTTTTAACTATGCATTCCTGCCTGTCCAGCTATCCCTCTATATGAATGCTGCCCCTCTGGTGTCTCATGTTTGATTGCTCTCAGGTTGGCATCTCCCTAGAGTAGGTGAGTGTATTGCCCTGGGATTGGTGTTCTGTGTGTAGTTCTTTCTACTCCTGTGCTGAGAGCCAATCCATGAGGAAGAGCTCCATTTTATTTTTTCCTTCTTTCCTGTCTTTTAATCACCTTTTTCTTTCTTCATGGATTATGTTCTTCATGTCATTCCACAATTCCTCTGGTTTCAGTCCTTGGAGTTCAATGCATCAAATATATTCTTTAGATTGTCTCTAAATTCAAGAAGGATATAATCAAGGTCATTCATATTTTGGTTCTCATGGACTTGTTTTAATTATCTTCATCTTCAACTTGAACTTCCAAATGAGCAGTTGATGGTCTCTGTTCCAGTCAGCTCCTGGCCTTATTTTGGTTGAATACATTGAGCTTCTCCAACACCTCTTTCCACAGATGTATTCAATCGCATTCCTATGTACTCCATCTGGTGAAGTCCATGTGTATAGCTGCCATTTGTGTTACTGATAAAAAGTATTTGCAATGAATAAGTCATTAATCTTGAAAAATTCTATCATGCTATCTCCAGCATCATTTCTATAACCAAGGCCATATTTTCCACTACTGGTGATTCTACTTTGTTTCCAACTTTTGCATTCCAATCACCAGTAGTAATTGGCCCATTTTGAATGCATATTTGATCAATTTTAGACTGCAGAAGTTGGTAAAAATCTTCAATTTTCTCATCTTTGGCTTTGGTGATTGATGTGTAAATTTGAATCATAATAGTATTAATGGGTATTCCTTGTAGGTATATGGATATTATCCTATTACTGACAGCACTGTAGTTCAGGCTAGATCTTGAAACTTTCTTTATGACAATGAATGATACACAATTCCTCTTCAATTTATCGCTCCCAGCATAGTAGATCATATGGTTATCTGATTAAAAATGCACAAAACCAGTCCATTTCAGCTCACTAATGCCTAGGGTAGTTATGTGTTCTATTTCATTTTTGACAACTTCCAGTTTTCCTAGATTTATACTTTGTACATTGCATGTTCCAATTATTAATGGATGTTTGCACCTGTTTCTTTCCATTTTGAGTCATGCCACATCAGCAAATGGAGGTCCCAAAAACATTACTCCATCCATATCTTTAAGGTCAACTCAAGTAGCTCAAGAAGGCAAAGTCAATTATTATAAAGAAATGCGCAACGACCTGAAATTAGAAAACCAAAAGGGAAAAACAAGCTCAGCATTTCTCAAGCTGAAAAAGAAACTGAAGAAATAATTCAAGCCTTGAGTTTCAATACTGAAAGATTTTATGGGCAAAATATTTAATGACACAGAAAACATCAAAAGAATATGGAAGGAATACACAGAATCATTTTACCAAAATGAATTGGTTGATGTTTATCCATTTCAGGAGCGGGTATATAATCAAGAACCAATAGTATTGAAGGAAAAAGTCAAAGCTGCACTGAAGGAATTGGCAAAAATCAAGGGTCCAGGAATTGACAGAATACCCACTGAGATGTTTCAACAAATGGATGCTGCACTAGAGACACGTACTTGTCTAGGCTGAAAAATTTGGAAAATAGCTTCCTGACTAGCTGACTGGAAGAGATCCATGTTTGTACCTATTCCAAAGAAAGGTGATCTCACAGAATGTGGAAATTATTGAACAATATCATTAACATCACAGGCAAGTAAAATCTTACTGAAGATAATTAACAAATGGTTGCAGAGTATATTTAGAGAGAACATGCAGAAATGCAAGCTGGATTCAGAAGAGGGCATGGAACAAGGGATATCATTTCTGGAGTCAGATGGATCTTGGCTGGAAGCAAAGAATACCAGAAAGATATTTTGTTTTATTCTTGTGTTTTATTGACTATGCAAAAGCATTTGATTATGTAGATCATAACAAAATATGGGTAACATTGAGAAGAATGGGAATTCCAGAACACTTAACTGTGCTCATGAAAAACTTGTACATAGATCAGAAGATTGTCATTCAAAAAGAACAAGGGGATACTGTGTGGTTTAAAATCAAGAAGGCTGTATCTTTTTACCATATTCATTCAATCTGTGTACTGAATAAACAATCCAAGCAGCTGGACTATATGAAGAAGAAGGTGATATCAGGATTGGAGGAAGACTCATTAACAACCTGCAATATGCAGATGACACCACCTTTGCTTGTTGAAAGTGAAGATGACTTGAAGTACTTACTGATGAAGATGAAAGACTACAGTCTGCAGTATGGATTACATGTCAACATAAAGAAAGCAAAAATCCTCACAACTGCACCAATAAAGAGCTGCACAAGAAATGGAGAAAAGATTGAAGTTGTCAAAGACATCATATTACTTGATTCCACAATCAACACCAATTGAAACAGCAGTCAAGAAATCAGAGGACATATTGCACTGGGCAAATCTGCTGCAAAAGACCTCTTTAAGGTGAGGAAGAGCAAAGATATCTCTTTTAAGATGGTGTGCCTAACCCAGCCATGGTATTTTCAATCACCTCATATGCCTGTGAAAGCTAGACAATGAATAAGGAAGACCAAAGAAGAGTTGATACTTTTGGGTTGTGGTCTTGGTGAAAAATACTGAAGGTACCATGGATTTTCAGAATAACTAAGAAATTTGTCATGGAAGAAGTACAGCCAGAATGCCCATTGGAAGCGAGAATGGCCAGACTTCACCTACTTTGGTCATGTTGTCAGAAGTGGCCATTCCCTGAAGAAAGATATCAACAAAAAAGGGGAAGGTCCTCAATGACATAGACTGACACAGTGGCTGCAACGAAGGGGTCAAGTATAGAAAGGATTGTGAGGCTGGCACAGGCCTGGGCAGGGTTTCTTTCTATTGTATATAGGGTCTCTATGAGTTGGAGACAACTGGACAGCCCCCAAAAACAACAACATATGGAAGACCAGTTAACACAAATACTATTCAAATTTATGCACCAGCCACTAAAGCCAAAGATGAAGAAACTGAAGACTTTTTTCCAATTTCTGTTGTCTGAAATTGATCAAGCCTGCAATCAAGGTGTATTGATTATTACTAATGATTGGAATGTGAATGTTGAAAACAATGAAGAAGCAACAGTAGTTCAAAACTATGGTCTTGGTGACATAAATGACATCAGAGACCATATGATAGAATTTTGCAAGACCAATGATTTATTCATTGCAAATACCTTTTTTCAACAACATAAATAGTGACCATACACATGGGTCTCACCACATGTAATACACAGGAATCAAATTGACTACACGTATGTAAAGAACCCTTGGAGAAGCTCAATATCATCAGTGAGAACAAGCCAGGAGCTGACTGTGGAACTGTCAATCGCTCATATCCAACATTGGAATTGTATATTTATGGTACTTTTATACAACCTTGGAAACTCTATGGGGTTGTCCTCACTGTCCTATATAGTCACTGTTAGTCAGAATGGATTGGATGTCAGTGGAATTCACAGTATAACAATACTATCTTTAAAGTAACTGAAATAGAACTGAAATGCTGGTATACGTGATTAAATGATTCTGGGTCGTATAGCCATAAGTAATTTCTTTGGAAGTACAGCTAAAAAATTCAAAACTTGTGTTGTTCTTGTGCTGTAATACAAATTCCACCCCATTTTAAGAACTGTTAGACACACTGATTGATTATTATATGAGAAATAAATCTTCCTTTTTTCTAGAAGCCGGTATCTCAATTGTTACCAATTTATCATGCTGCTTCTCATGCAAACTAACTTAAAGAAACTAAACATCATGCCACAAAATTCAGTGATAATGTAACAATATCTCCTCATATGATAAGAAAACTGACAGATGGTTATCATTTTCTTCTGCCTCAGGACCTTGACACTTACAGTTCCCTCTGCCAGCACATTCTTCCCCTCATTGCTGCATAGAATTTAGGTCTCGGCTCAAATGTCATCTATCAGAGAGGACTTCTCTGACTAGAGAATAAAACAGTACCTACCATTACCAATCTATCTCCTCAATTCTATCCATCCTATTACTTGGTTTTATTGTCTTTTTTGAAGTTAATCACACTTCACTTATTGTTTTATTCATTTTCTGTCTCACCCCAAACAAACAAACAAACAAAAAAAGGCAATATGTTTTTCTTACTGCTATATCCCCCAGGCCCCAAACATAACCTGCCAAATATTAAGACCGCAACAGATATTTTTAAAGAAATGAGTGGATAAATGAGTGAATAATTTTAAAAAGTTCTAATAATATATACCACATTTAACAAGGCCCTTCATAGGATAAACTATTGGCTGTATTTTATTTACTAACTCCACTGAATGTCCCATTTCCCTCCTTACATGTACATATATAACCATGAATTACTCCTAATTTTTCTAATTTATGCAGTAGATAGGTATAATCTCAGTATTCTTATTGATTACCAATATAGTATAAATTCCCTATCATTTCTGACTCCATTGCTAGCTACAGACATCCTATATACATTTAAAGTTCAAGTTAAAAGACATTTTCTTCAGAAAGCTCTCCTTATTTTCCCAGTCACAATTAGTCAATTCTTTCCTCTCCATTGGTACAGCAGTTTATTTATATTCCATCATAGTCCTTACTCACTATAGTTTTTTGTAATTCTGTCCTTAAACAGATAATAGAATTTACATCTTTGGTTAGCAAGGAAATTAATTAACTTGATTTACCATTCAGTATCACTAACTACCCAACACAACGCATTGTATTTTTAAGGTGCTTAAAATATGTTGTTGCAGGGATAAGAAAACAGTGAACCTAATTTAATAGCTTCTGTAAATGTCCATAATAATATTGGGTCTCAGAGCACTCGACACTATAATCATCTCAAAATCTATTTAATTAATTCAAGGTATTTTTTTCAAATCCATGAGGTCAATTTAAGTTGGCCAGCTTCCGTAGAATAAGAAACAAAGCTGCAAAATTATCTCTTTCTCTAAAAAGTTCTGCTCCTACATGAATTTAGAGCAAACATGTCTGTAGACCGTATGCTGACTACTTTAAACAGAAAAGAAAGTATCATCTCCAGAAATTGACAACTTGCTGTTTCTGTCTCTGAAATGATTCATGTGAGTCAGAAAATGTTGGAGCTATTATATGTCTCCCTTAGTTTGCCATCACATTTATTCAATAATATAGGCATTCCATATCTAAGGCAATGAATACATTTTGAGTGTGTGTGTGTGTCCTGGAGATAATGAGAAAGTTCAAGAAGGAAGCTGAAATGGTGTCCTTTTCATCTGAGACTTCTTGGTTTCTAAAGATGTTTCCTGATGAGTGGGCACCCAGTAAGTATCGGCACTTGCCAACATCCTGACAGAGCATCTGATCCTGCTCTTTGTGACCATCTTAACATTAGGAGGAAGCAGCACATATTGAGACTGAAATCTATTTAAAAGTGAGATTCCTAACAACTAAACTTCAAGTAGGTTGAGCCTTTAAAAATGCACAGAGGCACATTGTGTTGACAGCAGGCACTATTGACTTTTTCTGCTGAACAATCTCACACGAAGGCTTCATAAAGGAACAGGAGCCTGGGGGAGCACAGTGGCTGTTTTTTCTTAGAAATTACCTCCCATTAGCCCATTTGGCATCATTTGAGGCAGCAGGCACTCCATAAGTTAAAATGAAAGATCGTTAAGAGTTGTTTTTTTTCTTTCTGTCTTTCTCTTTCCATATTTTAGACAACTCATCGATGGTGGGGTCGAGTTGTGATGAAAGTTCAGTTTATCTTGACAAGATAGCTTTTTCTCCAGGTTATTAATCTGATCACTGGCCTGTGAGAGATTAGGAAATGGGAAAATGTAGAAATTTGACTTTCCATATCCTTACTTCCCCCCACCCCAACCCACCTGCCAACTGCCACCCTCCCCTTTTCACATACAAGCTATAGCTGGATAGAGAATAACCATGCCTGCATTTCAAATACAATTTCCCAAAAGCAATTGGTATGCAAGTGCTGTGCTTTTGTTTCACTCTGTTTTTTTGTTTTTTTTTTTTAATCTGTCCATTTTGACATCTTTGATCTGCAAGAAGCTTGTACTTTTCATGAAGCTACCGTGTACTGCCTGAGGTGGATGAACTGATTGTAAGGTCAGCAGATTAAATGCAAGTAACTCTGTATTATAGTGTTGGTCATAATTTACTGGCAGGAAAAAGTGACAGTCTGTGATGTCAGAATTTCACGAGTCAAATTCCTATTCTGTCGTGATA
>NW_006921970.1:940172-963750 GCF_000298275.1 Orycteropus afer afer | reverse complement strand
TGACTGCTAACCAGAAGGCTGGCAGTTCAAACCTACCAGCCACTCCTCGGAAGGAAGGTTGGGCAATCTACTTCTGTAGTGATAGCGCCTTGGAAACCCAAGGAGGGGTTGCTATGAGTTGGGTCCGACTCGACGGCACATAACAACAACATATATATTATAAAATATGTTTTTTAAAAAATAGTGGGGGCATTTGCTTTAAGCAATAAATTCGTTTTTAGTCAAAGACATCACTATTAAACTGAAGAAAAGAGAAAGACATTGAAATGCTCTTGTTAAAAGTGAAGTAACAGGAAAAAAGAAGGCAACTAGCCACAAGTAACAAGAAAAAAAAAAGTTTAGATTTAAAATCAAATCCTTAGTTACTTTATGAGGCTCACAAGTAAGTATAAAATTACAATGAAAAAAAATTGCTACAAAATATAAAACATTGTTAAACATTACAACCACTGTAAATTCCAAAACAGTATATTTTTCTGGAACTTTCTCCTACAGCTCTCTATGTAGAACATAGGTTTTCATTTTGTTTTGTTTTACAATTTGTACTTCATAGTCCTTGGCTTTCTCCACTTGACAAATATATTTGTAATGCTATTTCCATAGAGGGAATAAGAAAAAAAAAGTTCATTCTTTCCTTTACCAAAATTGATTAAAATTTCTTAAAATAGATAGTTTCGAAAATGTTTATTTGGCTTTCTAGCTCATTGGTAAGATATGGCCAAAACATTATATGACCTGGTAGGAGGCATAAAACATGCAGCTTCCCCTACAGGGCTCCTCGTTGTTTGCCATACTACTGCAAAGGTGTATTTACAAACACAGGCATTCTGGTAACGATTTTATGCATGATTCTCAACTTAAAAGAAAACAAATGTATGGTGCAATTTTTAATCTCTTAAACTTCATCATGAAGAATATTCTTCACAGAAAAGTACCTTTTCACCAGATATTCAGGAGTACTACATTGTCTAATGTTTGGAAGAACTAGCAACAATTTCTGTCTCTGTGTACGTGTGGGTGTGTTTCTGGCTTAGTAAAATGTTTGCCTTCCAGACTAGAATACTGAAAGTTCAGGTTGAGGACTTTGGGCTTATTATGATGGCAAAGAATTGTATCTGCCTTCTTCATAGGATTAAATAGACTGAATTTTAATATCAGGTTTACCCTTGTAGCTTGAATACTACACTAGCAACAGACATGTTCAACTAGTTTATTTCTGGTTCTCTTTTCTCTAGTTCTTAGCTTGACCCTAATTAAAGCCCTTGATGGTGTTACTCATTAAAGAGATGAGACATAAGGAAGAAACAGCAAGAATGTTGGTTCTTTTTCTTCTTCCAGTATATTTTATGTATTTTTATGACTGTGTTTATTCATAGAAAGATGTGTTACAGATTCAGATTTTAAAAAGTTTTATTGGGACACAGCCGCATTCATTCATTTACATTTTGTCTATGGCTACTTACGCACTATGATGTTGCACTATGAATTGAATAGTTGCAAAATAAACCATATAACATGCAAAGCCTAAAATATTTACCAGAGTTTTGGCTCTTTACAGAAAAGTTTTCTGAAAAAGGTGCAAAATAAACATAAATGTTATAAAAGTTCATTTTCAGTGCACTTTCATCAATTTAGATAAACAGAGAGAGCTAAGTGAATAATGAGTGGAGAGTTTTCCTTAGGAGAGGTCATGAAGTAACTAGATAGTAAATCGTACTTTTGTTTAAGAAAGCATTGGATTATTGACTGTGCATAGATTTTACTGGTATAGCATTTTGAAAATACTTGAATAATATATAAAATAAATAAAGTTAAATAGTGTAACAGCAATCAATAGCAAGCTACAAAGAAGATTAAAATCTGTCCTTTGGTTTATTGTTTCACATCATGATGATTATCCTTCTGTTAATACAAATATTATCAGAAGCATTCATTACCATTTTCTATTCTAAATAAGTGGGAGGTTAGCTTAGTGCATATTGAGTTATTTGAGAAGAAATAAAATGTCTTCAGTCAATTCTTTACGTAAATAAATTATTTTAGTTATTTCTCTTTGATTTATATCCCTCTTTTATTCCTCCTGTGGATTCAAGTGAGGAATGTTTTCAGGTCTAGTCTTAAAATAATAAAATCTTAATGAACCAATCAAAATAAATCAGTGTCTATTGATTCGCATACAGAATGTGGCATGTCCAAAAAAGGTTTTATTTGTTGAAAAATTGTTATATCCTCCCTCCTTTGTTTTGAATAGAACAAGGGGAGACAGCATGGTTTAAAATCAGGAAAGGTGTATGTCAAGGTTGTATCCTTTCACCATACTTATTCAATCTGTATGCTGAGCAAATAATCTGAGAGGCTGTACTATATGAAGAACATGCCAACAGCATTGGAGGAAGACTTCTTAACAACCTAAAATATGCAGATGACACAACCTTGCTTCCTGAAAGTGAAGAGGACCTGAAGAACTTATGAGTATCAAGAACTACAGTGTTAAGTATGGATTACACCTCAACATAAAGAAACCAAAATCCTCACAACTGGACCAATAAGCAAGACCACAATAAGTGGTGAAAAGATTGAAGTTTTTGGGGATTTCAGTTTGCTTGGATCCACTATCAACATACATGGAAGCAACAGTCAAGAAATCAAACATTATATCGAACTGGGAACATTTGCTGCAAAAGGCTTCTTTAAAGTGTGAAGGAACAAAGACATCACTTTGAAGACAGGTGTGCCTAACCCAAGTGATGGTATTTTCAACTGCTTCATATAAATATGAAAGCTGGCCAATGAACAGGGAAGACTAAAGAAGAGTTGATGCCTCTGAATTATGGTGTGGCAAAAATTACTGAGAACACCATGGACTACTAGAAGAACAAACAAATATGTCCTGGAAGAAGTGCAGCGAGAATGCTCCTTTGAAGCAAGAATGGCCAGATGTCTTCTCACCTACTTTCTCAGAAGGGACCAGTCTCTGGAGAAGGATATCATGCCTGATAAAATGGAGGGTCAGCAAAGAAGGGGAAGATCCTCAATGAGATGGATTGACACAGTGGCTGCAACAATGGGTTCCAGCATAGCCAGGATTGTGAGGATGGCACAGGACTGGGCAGTATTTCATTCTGTTGTACACAGAGTTGCTATGAGTCAAAGCAGTCTGGATGGCACCTAACAACAACAGTTGTTTCAACCATACATTGTAAACAAATATTGGTGTTGCTTCACCTTTGAAAACTTGCGTGGACTACTCCATTGAATATGTGATTTCTCTTCATTTTCTTTTTCAAACATACTAAGGTGCATTGTGAATAAGAAGAATTTGATTTTACTGCTTCTCTCCGGTAATTTCCTACCTGTCAATATTTCCCTAATACTTAACTATATTTAGTACCATTTCCTGGCCGAGGAATATCTATTTATCATACAGATTTCCTCACTTATGAAAGATAAGACTTAACTTTAATCTCAATGAAAAATTGCCACATAATCACAAGTATTATAGACATCTATCATTACAATTTAATAAATTTTCATCTATTTAACAGCTTCTGTGCAATTTATTTGAAATAATACCAATGAAATAGTCTAAAACACTGTTAAATGATGATATTTTACACTGGAAAATTCTTCCAGAAACAAAACTTGACCACATTGAAATATCAGATTAACTTATACTTTTAAAATTATAAGTGTAATTTTTTTTTTTTTTTACTTTGGAAAATACATGAGTACATATATTTTCCGTTGTGTAAAGGATTATTAATACTCTAAACATAGTTTTCTTTTCCTTAGCTCTTTTTATTTATTTGATATTCTATTTCTCTATAATTCTGACTTTCATCTATAAAATGTAGCAAGTAATGATTAAGTCAAAGTTGTTGAAAGTGTTGAAAACAATATTATATAAAATCACTTTACTACAAAACAAGAAGAAAAAATCATAGTTTGAACATTTTTATGATCATCATATTATGTCCATCATTACATCAAGTATTTACAACAAAGCTGTTGCTAAAATCTAATGTTAAGTATTATTTTTAATTGAAGGAAAGTTAATTATGTTAAATAAAGTATCAACTTAACTAAATATTTACTATGCCAAGCATTAAATTTGGTACATTATGCAAGAAATAGAAATGTTCACAATTCTTATTAGCTTGTGACCATATGATTAATACTATCATAACCACTAAGCCTAATGCCATAAGCTAGAAAGTGGCTATCTACACATGAAGGGAGTTCAGCTCTCTCAGAAATGCTCCTTGGTTTACTGAAATGAGCTGAAAAGTTATCTCCACATAAAAGCCTGCACAGGACTGTGAAAGCAACTTTATCCATAATAGCCAAAATTGGAAGCAGCTAAGATGTCCTTCAGTAAGTGAATGGATAAACAAAGTATGGCACATCCACACAATGGGGTACTATTAAGAAATAAAGAGAAATGAGCTAACAAATGACAAAAAGACCTAGCACATAATGCTAAATGAAAGAAGCCAGATCAAAAATTCTATATACTATATTATTCTAAGGAGCTCTGGCAGCGTAGTGCCTAAGGCACTTGAATGCTAACCAGAAGGCTGATGGTTCAAACCCACCAGCCACTCCTCAGAAGGAAGATGAGGCAATCTACTTCCGTAGTGATACTGCCTCGGAAACCCAAGGAGGGGTCGCTATGAATCAGGTCCGACTCAATGGCACACAACAACAACAACATATTATTCTAACTATAAAATATTTTTATTCTAACTATAAAATATTTTTTAAAAGGCAACACTATAGTGAGAATGAAGAGATCAGTGGTTAACAGAGGTTCAGAGCAGTGAAATTATTTTGCTTGATATTGTAATGGTGGACACATGACATTATGTGTTTTTCAAAACTCATTGGACTGTACAGTATAAAGAATGTACTCTAAACTATGAACTTCAGTTAATAATGTATCAGTATATGTTCATCAATTGTAATAATGCAGAATGTTTTATTAGAAGAATCAGTTCCCAAGGAGGAGAGGGGTATACAGTAACTCTGTACTTTCTACACAATTTTTCTGTAAACCTAAATTGCTTTAAAAAATAAAGTCTATAAAAATGTTCCTTTAAGATTCCAATAAGTATTTTGACAATTTCCAAGGAATATCTTCGTTATGCTTATAAATTAACACTGGACCTATCTAAAGGACAACAACCACCAACTCTATTGTGTAAGATTCTGATGAGTACAGGTTCTGCACTCCTGATAACTACAACCATGACTGTAGTTCAAGGCACAGATTTGCCAATGCCAATGGAGTGGAAATATCTCCCATTAGTGCTCTGGCCATTGGAACCTTCACCACCCTCACAACACAAGATGAGAAAGAGGTTTCCTATGCAAGATTGTTTGAGCTTGAGATCGAAACTTTTTGGAGCAACTTTTGATTTACACATGCTCCTGTCTACCCGGATGACATATAGTGACATCAGGATGGATCAGACCACATCCAACTGTGAGCATGCCTTATAGCTGCAACCAGAACCTTGCCACTCTTCTGACCTACTGACCTTCTAGCTTAGTCTAGCTTATTATGGAAGAATTATTTTTTGTGACTTTGAATGTTGGGGGTGTTCCATATCATCTCAAAACTTATTATTTTTTTAACAGCTTGTATCCCTTTGCCATCCATCAAACATATGTATGTATTCTTATTCAACCTCAAGAATGAACACCATATTTGTTCCCTGAGAACCATGAAAATATTCTGAGCCCTCATGTCAATCATGAAAAATGAATCAATGCTTGGTCTGTGGTAGAGGGGGGGAAATGTTTTGGGGAAGAGTATTATTTAAATATATATAAAAAATTATTCTGTTTTGCAAGTTTCATCTAAACATGCATTATCCAATTTTATCTTTCCAACAGACTCATTAAGTATGATATAATTCGCACACACAAAAAATGATGAACTCTTGGGTGGTGCAAATGGTTTGTGATCAACTACTTAGAAAACTATAAGTGATCTGTATGTTCACAGTCACATGTGAGGGCTAGGATTTTAAGCCTATGCAAGTCTAATGCCTTATTTTTTCTACATTTGAAAAAGTATATTATTACAATTGATTAACATAGACTGATACCTAAAAGATATAAAAGTGTAAAATTAAATATATACATACTGACTGCTGTCGAATTCTGCTGATTCATTGCAACCATTTAGAACAGAGTAGAACTGCCCCATAGGAGTTGCGAGGCTGTAATCTTTATGGGAGCAGACTGCCACATCTTTCTTTCATGGAGCTGCTTGTGGATTTGAACTGTTAACCTTTCGATTAACAGCCAAACTCTTTAACCACTGTGCCACCAGCACTCCTTATATCATACATGCGTACAATAAATATATATGACATACATACATACAACCCTAGATATATAGCATTATTATAACATTACTAGAAAATTTAGGCATTATTTGTTATTCTGTTCTTTCTCTTCTGATTTTCCTGATTGTTTCATTGTGTGTATGTGCTTGTGTATCCTTGATGGTTTGCTCATTTACAGCAAAGTGAAATGGGAGATGGAGAAGGTGACAAGATATAGGGGCTAAATGTACAGGGACGAGGGTAGAGCATAGGAATGACACAGAGAGTGAATCAATGTCTTTACTTCTGTCCCTCTGACACTCTGCCCAAAGTCTAACTATATTATGCAGAAATTCAAGCTAATAACAAAGCCTCTGCCTAAAATTGCAATATGCTATAAACTTCTAGCATCATTGATCTTTTTTACAGCTAGCCTGTTTTAGAACAAAATGTAGTATAGAATTTCCTCTGAAATATGAATTTGTCTTAAAATATAATTCTTAGAAGAGATAATAAAAAAAAAAAAACATGAAAGTTTCTGAGGTACCTCCAAATTCAATAGAGCTGTCTCATCAGCAAGACTTTTGCAAGTGTCCTCCTTGTGTCATCAGAAGCACAATAACAGCATTGCCTAGGGCTGATGTGATGTCATCATAAACCATACAGCAATAGCTGCTAATGAATGTATATGATACATAAGTACAAGTGTTATCATAATATTATTCCACAAGTGTTTGAATGATCAAATCCTAGATAGACTCCACATATCCAGGCTTGGACAGGCTCAAAATCCAAGCATTCCAGTGGATAATGTGATTTCCATAGACAAGTTACATAAATACTTCTTCTTTCAACTCTCAAACAAGTAGGCTCCATCACTCAGAGAAAGTGACCTCTCGGTCAAAATTGGCAAGTGTATTGTCAAGCCGATTAACATATTGCCATCCACCCCTTCCCCCTTTAAGAAGCTATGTTGTAAAAGGAACACTCATTCACCTTTGGACAGCTCTATTCTCCCAGTGGTCTTTAATCTTACAATCCCTACAATCGTACATTACCTAAAAATATGAGAGCAAATTTATCTGTCCCAAAGCTATTTCCTCTATGCTTTCATTAAAAATAAAGTAGAACATTAAACAGTAACAATTTAAAAAAAAAAAAAAAAACCCTACAGAGAATGGTTTCTACTACTAATCAATCAGCTGTCATTGAGTTGATTCTGAAGCATGGTGAACCCATGTGTTGGAAAGTAGAAGTGTGCTCCATAGGGTTTTCAAGGTTGTGACTTTTCCGAAATAGATCACTGGGCTTTTTCTGAGACATCTTCAGGTGGGTTTAACGGGCAATAAAAGGTACTGATTTTGCTGCACAAATCAGATAAAAACAAAGAAAGAAAAAAAATGAACAGTTAAATCTATTGCTGTTGTTGTTGTTATGTGCCATCGAGTCGGACCTGACTCATTAGCGACCCCTCCTTGGGTTATCTATAGTTAGAATAAATTTCTTATAAGATTTTATTTTTGTATACACTTGTTGTTTAAACAAATGTTCTTACAAATAAAAAATACATTCCACCTATAATGAGTTTATTCTAATGTTCTACTCCTTTTTTTCAAATGTGAGATATCTATGATTTGGTATACTTCAGAGTAGTGCATTCAAAACACCTGGAAAACCTGTTGAAATAGAGATTCTTACCTGGACCTCCTGATGTGACACCTGATATTTTGTGTAATGCTGATGTTGTTATTCTGAGCATCATAATTTAAGTAGCAATCTATAGCTGAGAACATGGAACATTTCACCTAATCCAGATAAACTTTATCTGTCAGCTCATAAAATATATAATTGAGATGAATGATTTAGAGAATATTTATTAATCTAGACATATACAATGTTAGAACCTTACACTGATGAACATTTTCATTGTATCATGTATTTATTAAAAGAGCAATAAAGCTCTACCCTATATAATTTATCTATTTGTTTAACAAATCCTTATACAATGCTTACTATATAACAGGTCCTGCTCCATATATTTTATGTATATAAACATCTTTCTCTTTACAATAACCTTATGAGGTAGGAACTAGTTTTTTCCTCACTGTAACAGTAAAGCAACTGAGACATAAAGTGGTTAAATAACTTGTCTTCTGTCACATACCTCATTAATGCTAGATTCCAGTGGCTAAATTTTATCTACATTTTCTTTATATAGTTTCAAATTCCATTACACTAAGGTTTTTCTCAATCATTTGCTAAATTTCCTCAAGATAGTTGAATCATTTTCAACTATTATTTATTTAGCAACTAATATGTGCTTAGCACTGTGTTTGAGGGTTTTTTTTTTTAAAAAAAAAAAAAAACACTTATTTTTTTTTTAGCTACCCTGCAAAGGACCAAAATGAGGAAAGTTATTTGACCGAAGCTGTAAAAAAAAAAAAAAAACACTTATTTTTTTTTTAGCTACCCTGCAAAGGACCAAAATGAGGAAAGTTATTTGACCGAAGCTGTAAGAGTTGACAGTACCACTATGTACGTCTTCAGAATTTGAACCCACTTCTTTCTTTCTATATGTTATGTTGTGTCCCCCTACAAATAACTGAGAATTTTAGAAAAGTATATAAAAAATAAGATTCAGAGTTCTTCCTAGGAAAACTGGAATTCTGTTTAAAATATATGTGTTGTTCTTAGGTGCCATCCAGTCATCTCTGACTCATAATGACCCCATGTACAACTGAATAAAACACTGCCTGGCCCTGTGCCAGCTCACAATCCCTATATACCTAAGCCCATCCTTGTAGCCACTGTGTCAATCCATCTCATTGAAGACTTTCCCCTTTTTGTTGACCTCCCTCTTTACCATGCATGATATCCTTCTCCCCATTCTGTGGGATCACCTTTCTTTGGAATGGGGAATGGTTCCTTGTGACCAAAGTAGGTGAGATGAAGTCTGGTCATTTTTGCTTCCAAGGAGCATCCCATCTGGACTTTTTCTAGGGAAGATTTGTTAGTACTTTCAGCAGTCCATGGTACTCCCAGTATTCTTTCCCAACATCGCATCAACTTTTCTTCAGTCTTCCTTATTCATTCTCCAGCTCTCACATGCATACTACATAATTGAAAATACTATAGCTTGAGTCAGGGGCACCTTAGTCTTCAAGGAGACATCTTTGCTCTTCAGCACTTGCAAAAGGTCTTTTACAATAGACTTTCCCAATGCAATACGTCATCTGATGTCTTGACTGCTGCTTCCATTGGTGTTGATTGTAGAACCAAGTATTACGAAGTCTTTGAAAACTTTAATCTTTTCTCCATTTATCATGATGCTGTTTTTTTGGTCCAGTTGTGAGAATTTTAGTTTTCTTTATATTGAGGTGTAATCTATACTGTAGACTTAGTCTGCAATCTTCATCAGTAAGTGCTTCAAGTCATCCTCACTTTCAGCAAGCAAAGTTGTGTTATCTGCATATCACATGTTGTTAATAAGTCTTCCTCCAATCCTGATGCCATGTCCTTCTTTATATAGTCCAGCTTCTCAGATTATTTGCTCAGCATACAAATTGAATAAGTATGGTGAAAAGATACAACCCTGATGCACTCTATTCCAGATTTGAAACCATGCAGTATCCCCTTGCTCTGTTCTAATGACAATGTCCTGGTCTAAGTCTTGGATCCTCATGAGTACAGTTAAGTGTTCTAGAATTCCTGTTCCCATGTTATCCATAATCTGTTATGATCCACATAATAGAATACTTTTGCATAGTCAATAAAGCATAAATAAACATCTCTCTGTTATCAGCTGCTTTGAGTCAAGATCCATGTGATTTCAGCTTTGATATCCCTCAGTCCACATCCCCTTCCAAATCCAGCCTGCATTTTTTGACATTCTCTATCAATATACTGCTGCAACCATCTTTGAATTATCTTCAGTAATATTTTACTTGCAATATTAATGATATTGTTTGATAATTTCCACATTCTGTGGGATCACCTTTCTTTGGAATGGGGACAAATATAGTTCTCTTTCTGTCAGTTGGTCATGTAGCTCTCATCTAAATATCTTGTCATTGGCGAATGACTGCCTTCAGTGTGATATCCATTTGTTGAAACATCTCAGCAGGTATTCCATCAATTCTTAGAGCCTTGTTTTTCACCAATTCCTTCAGAACAGCCACAACTTCTTCCTTCACTACCATTGGTTCTTGATCATATGTCACCTGAAATGGATGAATATTGACCATTTCTTTTTGGAACAGTGTATTCTTTCCATTTTCTTTTGATGTTTCCTGCATCATTCAATATTGTGCCCATAGAATCTTTCAGTATTGCAACTTGAGGCTTCATTATTTTTTTCTTCAGTTCTTTCAGATTGAGAAATGCCAAGCATGTTCTTCCCTTTTGGTTTTCTAACTCTAGATCTTTGCACATTTCATTATAATAATTGGCTTTGTCTTCTCAATCTGCTCTTTGAAATCTGTTTAGCTCTTTTATCTTGTTATTTCTTCCATTTGCTTTAAGTATTCACCGTTCAAGGGCAAATTTCAGAGTCTCTTCTGACATCTATTTTAGTCTTTTCTCCCTTTCCTGTCTTTTTATGACCTCTTGCTTTCTTCATGGATGATGTTCTTGATGTCATTCCGCAGTTCCTCTGGTTTTCAGTCATTGATGTTCAGTTCATCAAATCTATTCTTTACTTGGTCTCTAAATTTATAAGGGATGTAATCAAGGTAATATTTTGGCTCTCATGGACTTGTTTTAATTGTCTTCTACTTCAATTGAACTTGCAAATGAGCAGTTGATGATCTGTTCCACAATCAGCTCCTAGTGTTGCTTTGGTTGAAGACACTGAACTTCTCCATTGCCTCTTGCCACAGATGTAGTCAATCTGATTCCTGTGTACTCCATCTGGTGAAATACACATGTATAGCCACTGTTTGTGTTGTTGAAAAAAGGTATTTGCAATAAATAAGTCGTTGGTCTTATAAAATTCTATTGTGCGATCTCCAGCATTATTTCTATCACCAAGGCCATATTTTCCAACTAGCAGTGATTCTTCTTTGTTTCCAACTTTTGTATTCCTATCACCAGTAATAATGCAGTCATCTTGATTGCATGTTCGGTCAATTTCAGACAGTAGGAGTTTATAAAAATCATCAGTTTACTCATCTTTGAATTCAGTGGTTGGTGCATAAATTTCAATAATAGTAGTACTAGCTGGTCTTCCTTGTAGGTATACAGATATTATCCTATCACTGACCACATTGGACTTCAGGACAGATCTTGATACATTCTTTGTGATAATGAATGCCACACCATTCCTCTTTAATATGTCACTCCTGGCAGAGTAGATCATGTGGTTGTCTTATTCAAAATGGCCAAAACCAGTCCATTTCAGCTCAATAATGCCTAAGATATTGATCTTCTTGAGTTTCATTTCATTTTTGGCAAATTCCAGTTTTCCTAGATTCATATTTTATACATTTCATGTTCTGATAATTAATGGATGTTTGCAGCTGTTTCTTCTCATTTTGAGTCGTGCCACATCAGCAGTTGGACATCACGAAAGCTTTACTCCATCCACATCATTAATATCAGCTCTACTCTGAGGAGGCAGCTTTTCCCCAGTCATAGTTTGAGTGCCTTCCAACCTGATGGGCTCATCTTCCATTACTGTATTTGACAACATTTCAGGGCTGTTCATAAATTTTTCTAGTAATATATCAGATACCGTTTCACTGCTATTCATAAAGTTTTCTTTGGCCAATTCTTTCAGAAGTGGATGGTCTCTTCCTACTTCCGAGTCTGTCTTAGTCTGGAAGCTCCACTGAAACCTGTCCACCATGGGGAACCCTGCCAGCTTTTGCAACATTGGTGGCATAGCCTGCAGCCTCATAGTAACATGAAAGCCACCAAAGGACAATAAACTGACAGACAAGTTCATCTCCCTTTGCTGTTTGCTTAATGATTTATTTAACAGAACAAAAATTTAAGATTTAGTCTCTTATAGTTTAGGAGGCTAAAAGTCCGAGTTCAAAGTACCAGCTCTAAAGGTTTGGTGAAAGCTCCTCAACCTTGGGCTTCAGCTCTGTTTCTCACTCCCCCCCCCACTGAAGAAGGAGGTGTCTCTTAACTCAGGCGGCTGCTTACTGCTGAGTCTGATGAACTCAAAGTTGACAAGTATATAAAATGGAAGAGGGCAAAAATTATCAAGTAACATGGCAGACCACTAGTTCAAGCCCAGAAACAGTTCCATGATTGGCAGACAACATGGCAGTCCACTCACTAATGACTTGACCAGATGGAGAATACAAATGTTCCAAGAAGTCCAAAGACTTTTCTCAAAGTTTCTTCTTGTATACTAGAAACAGACCACAATCCTAAGGCAGCTACTCAGATCCTCACTGTAGATTCCACCATAGAGTTGATTACCAGTCTCATCATGGGGAATAACTATATCCAGCTACCCAGATACTCAAAACTAGGCCCAGTCAAGTTGGCACATAATGTTAACTACCACAGTTGTTAAGTCAAATTATTAACAAAATGGCTTATAAATATCCAAACTAGTTTTACATTTAAAGAAAAGTAGGCCATATGGAGTTAAATTATTGTTTTATTTTTAGGATACTATTCTGATAGCTTTTGATATTTAGTTAATTAAAGTCAATAATATATAACTATCTCAAACTCACTGCCATCGAGTCAGATCCAACTCATAGCATCCTCTTCTTGGGTTTCCGAAGCAGTACCACTACTGAAGTAGATAGTCCAGTCTACCTTCTGAGGAGTGGCTGGTGCAAGTGAACTGCAAGCTTTTTGGTGAGCAGTCATGTCCCTTAAACAGTACGCCACCAGAGCTCCTATAGAACCATGTATTTATCAATTAATTATCAAAACTTTCTACAAAGATTCAGGGGGAAAGGGACTAGGGAAAAGCAGACCAAAGGAGAAGTATATTTGGTTCTAAAAGTGTAATAGTTGAATTTAAATTTTACTATAAACACACAAGGTAAGAAGAGAAAAAAAAAAAAAAAAGCCCTAGGGAAGCCTGTGACACTAATGGAACAGCTGGAATGAGGAGGTACAGCTGCTAGATCTCTTTTACTGAAAGATGGTATTACTGTAGACAACCAATCTGCAACTGCCAGTCAAAGAAATAACCTTCACAGTCACCTTTTGCAAATTTTCAGCACTATATCCCCCTAATAATAGGAAAGCAAGTTCATGGATATGTATTGGGTGTGACACCTGATTTAAAAGGTTAATTCACATTTTAAAATAAATGCCTCAAAATGACATTATAAAGAATAGATTATATTGGGTTTTTCTTTTGTTTCTTAAACTTATCCCAAATATAAATGTTGGAACATTGATCTCATTCATTCATTTTCCTTTTCATTTTCTTCCTCTTCTCTCCCTGTCTTTGCCTCTTCTTCCTTTCCTTTTCCTTTTTCTTCTTCTTTAATCTTTTCCAAGCTCCAAGGGAAAATAGAAAGGTTAGACAAAGACAAGAGGACATCCAAACAAACTAGTAATTTTAGAACTTCTTCAAACAAATGGGGTATGTATATTATCCAAGTATTTCTACTTGGGAGCGATTTATTTTCTCTACATAAAAACTAAAAGCTTCTTTATTTGATTACAACCCATATGCAGGCTGTCTCTTCATGCTCTTCTAATTCACCCCTAACAAAGCTCCACTTTATAAGCTCAGTAGCAATTATTAGAGATTTTTTTTTCCTAGTATTTTTAGGGGAAATGAAAGAGAGAATTTCTAACAAAACATTTTTTTTTTTCTTTTTAAACTATCCCTTTAGTCACAGTAAGCTTCTGTTCTCTCTTTTTCCCCCTCCAGCACTCAGAGTTCTGGCCTCCTCATTGCTTCTTAAATCTCACCTATTCTGGGACTTCTAAATTCCTTTGACTTTTTTTCTGCCAATTTTAATCTTTAAGCTTATATGTACGTATCCATAATTTAATATCACTGTTTAATATATCAAAACCAGTATAAGGAAAATGAAAATAATACTTGCACTCAGAAAAAAAAAAAAAAAATTGAGTCACAATAAAAGAAAGGAACATACAAATTCGTAGTGAAAATAATCCCATCCTATTCTCAAATCCAAAATGAGGGCATTACATGCACAAAAAGAATCCTGGGTGGTACAAACAGCTAAGTGTTTGACTACTAATTGAAAAGTTGACAGTTCAAACCCACTCAGAGACACGTTGGAAGGATGATCTGTCAATCTGCTCCCAAAAGGTCACATCTTTGAAAACTCTGGGTACCACAACTCTACTCCGTTACACATAAGGCTCCCATAAGTAGGAATTGACTCAACAGCAACTGCATAATATGGAAGCATGCATACATACATTGAGTTATATGCACGAAGTTATGTCTGATAAACTGAAATAATTAAATAATTTATTCCAATGATGTTTTCATACCTTATATATTGGTACATGAAACAATTACCCACTCTTTATTCCAAGTGTGACAAGGAAGACCAGTCCAAAGTGAGTTTTTGTGTTAGTGTGGATCCTCTGAGAAGCTAGCACTAAGAGGAGATTAGACCTGCAAGAGAGGAAATAGGAGGAAAGCTGGGAGAGCTGTGAGACTGCATCACTGATATGATTCCATGAAAGAAAGAAGCAAGGAGGGATGTTTGGGTGGAAGAGTATTAGACAAGAATGAAGTTTTAAAATTGTTCAGCAAGGCAGGGTGTCCTTGAAGCAAATTACCCATCACAATAGTCCCACATCTTCCAACAATGGACTTGTCTTAGCATCTTGCCATGATCATTTATTGGTTTGGGGTAGTTCGTGGAAAATGTGATCTCAGAACACAGTATCTTGGGCTGTTGGTCAATTATGCTCACCAAAGTTGGAGATCTAGGTGACACAGCTTCATAGACACCACTATTTATACATTTATCACCCAAAAAGTAGTTCCTCCTGTAGATATCTATCCTTATTCTTCTGTTAAAAGAATCCCTGAGCCTAACATTTAACTGTATGATAGTTCCATGTGTTTTTTCTTTCTCCGAAGAGGTTAAAACCTCTTAGTAAGCTACCACAAAAGTTATCTAGCTCTAACATTTAGTTTAAATGCTTATAATAAACCCCAGTGTCTCATTATCTTTCTGTAGGCAACAATACACTTTAGCAGGAACTGGACAATCCCATCTACACTGTGTTTATAGATATTTTTTTCCCTATATCTTTCAAATGTCTGAATCATCACACCTGTAACAGCCACTGTCTCTATTAACATACTTCCACAGGTCATTTCCAATGAGATATTTAATAATTGGGCAACCACTTTGTGCCAGGGAACTATCTTTGCACTATCTTCCAAACAGGATGGTACCATCTTCATCCACCATGTTATGAATGAACTTGCTCCAAATCCCCAATTTACCACCTGCTTTCTCAGACCACTTCTGACATCATTTGGGTTATTCCTTATCCTTTGAGAAGCAGACACCAAGATGGAATTAAATACTCAAGATTAAGAGATTAGAATATGAGTGAAACTATTAAAGGAGAGAGGTAAGGCAATTGGAGCAGGCAGACCACTATGTATGCCTGAATCTTGGGAAGTACCAAGGGAAGGAAGGGAGTATGTGTAAGAATCATGGATATCAATTCAATTTTAAGGAAATGTCTCAGAGTTGATGGAGAGTCCTCAAGATAATTCCAACTGTCAGATGAGTTCCATACCTCCCAGATACAGACATTCCTTAGTTTCCCTCAGTCATTGACTGGAACAGTCCATAGAAACATGTGATGGATTTCAGAGCTCAGCGTTTGGGACCATCAATTAGTGATGGTCACTTATAACCTTTAGTCATGGATCCAAGAGGTGCATTTAAGTAGCTATCACAGTCTCAAACAGCATAGGAAGTGAATGGATAGGGAATAAAATGAACAGCACAATGTCAATTTGGTTTGAATAGGATAGGGAAAAAAATAAATACTTTCCTCAAGTGTTTAATTTTGCCATACATATAGGAAAACATTTTAAAGTTTGACTTTCTATTTCTATAGACAGGGTGTATATTTTGAATAGATGCCATATTGTTCTTGATACATATCATAATAGATATGGTCTTGATACATATCATAATAGATCCATTTCATAGCCATAAGAAAGTCCCTGGACAATGTTTCAAAATAATGAGAAGAAAAAGAGAAAACATAGTTTCTGTAAATGTATTAAAGAACTATCTTTGGGTCTAGATATATATTGCAGATTATCTTGTCTTTAGGAAATTTTCTCCCCTCTCAAAATTGGTTATGCTATACAATTTATGAGAGAATTACTTCTATCAATAGTTATCTACAGTCATGCATTCAATGATATTAATTTAACTCATACCCTTGGCACTAATGAGCTAATTGTTAGGAAAATAATCATGTGCACATGAGCATGATTCTTGCTCTCTATGGATTTATAATCTAATGGAGATTTAGAGTTGTTTAATTCAACAAGAAAATAAGCTGATATATATCATTTGTGATATAGTAAATTGATGAAGGACATAAAGTAAGAACCAGAGGTAATATGATAAAAAATATTAAAGGAGAGAGATGAGGCAGGGAGAGCTCTCACCAAAGGACACAAATAGGAGAATTGGAGTAGAAATCTGAAATTAAGAAAACTGGTAGTGAGGAATATAGTCATCAGATCTGGGATGAAAGAGACAAGACTAGTGACAGGACCCCATGAAGCCAAAAGTTACCCATGTCCTTTGTCAGCTGAAGTACTTTTTCTTTTTTTGCCAATATATTATAATGGAGAGAATATTTTAGACTTTGGTAAAAGTGCTGAGTTTACTTATGGTGTGCTAGGCATTTTTTAAATAGAATTAAACTCTAGGGCAAAGTTAATCCTTTGGGAGGGATAAAAGTTTTCTCTAAAACACATAATGCAAGAGGAATATGGGCTTTTTGTTACAGTCATGGGAAGAACTCTATGCTATAGAACTCTACAACTGAGGCAACAGGAGATACTGCTCTGGGTGCCACATTTTGGAGAACTCTTTTTCATCCCCAATCTTTTGCTGTCCTTCTGACAGGGCTGGAAGTCTGCTGAGTCTTGTTGGCATGTCTTCCCTACAGACCATTGCAGTGCAATGGATTACCCAGTATGGCACTTCTAGCCATAGACTTTGTAACTCCCGCCAAATGACTGTGTGGGACTATGCAAATGTAAGGTGTTTGTGGCTCACCAAGGGGATTGGATAGCTTGTTAATAATGTAAATAAGGTACATGACACCTTTGTGGGTGTGGACCATGGAAAGAGTTGTATGGAACCTTAATGTGAGGATTGGTCATTTTTCTCATTCCTCTAGGCTTAAAATGAGCTCTCCCAGAGGCTGAAGGGGGTATCTCACTACAAACAAGAAAGATCATCCAGGGGTGGAGCATGTCCACGGACCTGAGATCCCTGTGCTGTGCCTCCTTGGCAAAGAGACAGCAGGAGCAGAACCAAGAGATTGGCATGAGATGGAATGGTAGACTTGCCAGTCCATGGAGCAAGAAAGATCAATGCCTTTGGGCAGGACGCTTGCTGGTTGAGTAGGGTGCATAAAGTGGGATGTAGTGGGGTACACCTATCAGTAGAGCTAAAAGGGTTGTGTAACACTTGCCTGAAGAGAGCAGAGGCCAAGTGAAGAGGTTAAGGGACAAAAAGAGGCATGTCTGTGAGTATAGCAAAGGGGAGACTGTCCTGATCAAAGAATTCCTGATCATTCCTGAACCTGAACTGTAACTGGCTATTTCCTATTAAACCCCAAAATCATGAGTTCTGTGTGGTCATTTTGAATTATGGAACTGAGTAGAGAAGTAGAGAGTACTATGGGAGGGACAGTTGGTGTCAGAACTGGTAGACAGTTTATCGGGTGGTGGCATGTCTGACCTTTGCCTGATAGCAATAAGCATTGGACTACTGTTAGTGATTCTCTCTCCCCCTTGTGAAGTTAGTGGCAGTCAAAGAATCCTACCTCCATTTGAAACTATAATCTGGTTTCCTGAGCTCCCAATCCTCTTGCCCAAATGGCCCTCAGACACTTCTTATAGAGCCTACATTGTATTTTTCCTAGTTCCATCTTCTTGAGCACACAGGCAATTGCTAGTATGTGCAATCTAGGATGAAGAAGTGTCCTGGATTGGTAGCTGTTAGTATGGGTTGTGAATGGAAGTTCCATATGAGGTTCCTCATGGTATGGGGCAGAAAGAGGAGTGAGGGAAGAGGAAGGGACGAACTATGTTCTGGGTTCATAGTAAGCTTGGTCCCTCTGAGTCACCACATTCCTTCATGGAATACAAATATTTCAAGAATTCTTATTTAGAAGATGTCCTCCATGTCATTATAGAGATATATTTACCAAGATAGAACTACAGAGTATACTTTATGTAACATCTTTTCACTTTGTTTATAATTTTTAACATTTGTACATATGATTTATAAGCTCAAAAGAAGTCTTAACACTACCCATTGCCCTTTTCCTCTGGAATTTGTAATAAAGTCATATTTAATATCATTTTTTCAGTTTCTCACCTTATATTAAAATATATTTATCACCAAATGATTGGTAATGCATGTTTTACAAAATGGATTGTGTTAGTGGTGTGGCAGGAAATTAAATTTAAAAGCATTCATCCATTCAAAAGTACTCATAGGAAACCTGCAGGGTGTTATTGTGCTAAACTCTAGATTTGAAGAAAGAAGAACTTAGAGTCTAATAGGGATGGCAGATAAAAAGCATGTAAACAAAGAATTAACTAAACAACCTCAATTTGATATCACAACACCCTCTATTTAAATAAAACATACCACGGTGTGGTAGAGAATAATTAAGTGGGTCTGGGGAATAATTTCAACTTTAAATGATATGGTCGTGGAAGTTCCTTCAGAGAAAATATTATTTAACATAAAACTTGAAGGATAATACTAGTAATAATAATATTAACAATTAAAATGTATTGAATACTTTCTATATGCCTAGCACTATACTAAGTACTTTACTATCCAGACTTGAAAATAGTAACAAGAATATTCAAGGTAACACAAACTATATTGCAAAAAATGTTCAGTGCACCTTATGTGAGCTTGGAGGATGAGCAGTAGAAGAGGAGTAAAAGATGAGTAAATGAAAATGAAGAAGAGGTCTAGGAAGTGTAATAGAAGATGAAGTTGAAGAGGTAGTCAGGGCTCAAGTCATGCAGGACCTCAAAGGCCATCACAAAAAGTTAGATTTTATTTTAAGTGAAATGGAATGCCATTGCAAGATGTTAAGGAAATAATACAATAGAAATGTCCCTATTCTTAAGTTCATAAAGGCTAAAAGTCCAAAATAAATAAAGAAATAAAATTGGAGAAAATATATTGAGGTTAAGAGTCAGGAGGTTAGTATATAACCATAAGAGATGAGGGTGTCTGGTATTGCTGTGGTACTGATAATAGTGATAAGAAGTGGTTACATTTGAGTTCAATTTTGGAGGTAAAATTGATTAGACTTGCTAATTTTTCTAATGAATGAAAATGAAGGAATGAAAGATAGAAGAGGTTGAAGGGTCCACTTAAGTAAATAAGAATTAAATTGTTTTTCCTGATGGAGGAAAGATACAGACGTGATAATATATTGGGAAGAAAGAAATTCAGTCTGACCTATAAAAGGGATTTCTCCTGAGGAGTCTTTGGATTTATGAAAGCTGTTATTTACTGCCCAGATGGCCATTGTATACATTGTATCAGGATTAGTTTCTTCCCACACATCTTCCCATCAATTTAAAAGAATAACCTTAATGTATTTTGGGGAAAAAATAATTATTTCACTCCCACTACTCAGTTCACTACCACAGGCTCTGCCACTGTCACTTGACTTCCATTTACCTTTTTTATCTGTGCCTGAAGCCTTTACTTGATTTATTAATGGACCATGTCAGGAACTCCAGAATTCCTCTGTCATCTAACATGGTAGTTAATGTGTCTCTTCTTTCATAAGATCTAACAAGCTAAAGTAGAAAATATCCATCTATATGTTGGAAAATTTTGACTCCTTTGCTTCATTGTTCTTCTCCCAGTGTTCTTGTTAGTGCCATTAAGTCATTTTCAACTCCTAGTGACCCCAACTACCATTCATCTGTCAGATTGTTGTACTGTGGTAGCTTGTGTGTTGCTGTAAAGGTGGGAGGTATGCCACCGGTATTACAAATACCAGCAGGGGTGAACTGGTTTCAGTGGACCTTCCACACTAAAGCGTAAGGACAGAGCCAACCACTGATGAAAATGTTGGCCACTGAACACCTTATATATAGCTATGAAACACTGTCTGCTACAGTGCAAGAACATCATCCCCTCAGGTTAGAAAGCACTCAAAATATGACTGGGAAATAGCTACCTTCTTAAAGTAGGCTGACTTTAATAATGTAGATGGAGCAAAGCTTTCAGGACCTTCATCTGCTGATGTCATATAACTAAAAATTGGAAGAAACAGCTGCAAACATTCATTAGTAATTGGAACATGGAATGTAGGGACATCGGTGGTTGTCAAAAATGAAATGGAACACATACAGATCAATATTCTAGGCATTAGTGAGATGAAATGGACTGGTATTGGACATTTTGAATCAGACAATCATATGATCTGCTATGCTAGGAATGACAAAATGAAGAGGAATGGTGTGCTTTCATCATTAAAAAGAACATTTCAAGATTTATCCTGAAGTACAATGCTGTCAATGATAGAAAAATATCCATACACCAAGGAAGACCAGTTAATATGATTATTATTCAAATTTACACACCAACCACTAAAGCCAAAGATGAAGAAATTGAAGATTTTTACCAACTTCTGAAGTCTTAAAATAATCATGACACAATCAAGATGTCCTGATTACTGCTAGTGATTGGAATGCAAAAGTTGAAAACAAAGAAGAATCATCGGTAGTTGGAAAATATGCTCTTGGTGATAGAGATGACACCAAAGATTACATGATAGAATTTTTTAAGACTAATGAGTTATTCTTTGCAAATACCATTTTTCAGCAACATAAATGATGATTATACATATGTTGTTGTTGTTAGGTGCCATCGAGTCGCTTCCGACTCATAGTGACCCCATACACAGCAGAACAAAACACTGACTGATCCCACGCCAGCTCCATGATCCGTTCTATACTTGAGCCTGTTGTCGCAGACACCGTGTCAATCCATCTAGTTGAAGGCCTTCTCCTCTTTCATTGACCCTCCACCTTAATAAGCATGACATCCTTCTCCAGGGAATAGTCCTCTCTGACATGACCAAAGTAGGTGAGACTAAGTCTGGCCACCCTCACTTCCAAGGAGGATCTCGCCTGCATTTCCTCCAGGTCAGATCAGTTAGCTCTTTTGGCAGTCCATGGTACCTTTAGCATTTTTCACCAGCACCACAACTCAAAAGCATCAACTCTTCTTCAATCTTCCTTATTCATTATCCAGCTCTCACAGGCATATGAGGCAACTGGAAATATCACGGCCTGTGTCAGGAGCACCTTAGTCCTCAAGGAGACATCCTTGCTCCTCAGCACTTGAAACAGGTCCTTCGTGGTTGACTTTCCCAATGCTACACGACATCTAATGTCCTGACTGCTGCTTCCATTGGCCTTGATTGTAGAACCAAGCAATGTGAATTCTTTGACAACCTCAATCTTTTCTCTATTGATTGTGATGCTCTTTATTGGTCCAGTTATGAGGATTTTTTTTCTTCTTTATATTGAGATGTAATCCATATTGCAGACTGTGTTCCTCAATCTTCATCAGTAAGTGCCTCAAGTCATCCTCACTTTCAGCAAGCAAAGTTGTATCATCAGCATATCTCAGGTTGTTAATGATTCTTCATTCAATCCTGATGCCATGTTTTTCTTCATATAATCCAGCTTCTCAGATTATGTGGTCAGCATATAGATTGAATAAGTATGGGGAAAGGATACAACCCTGACACACTTCCTCCCTGATTTTAAACCATGCAGTGTCCCCTTGTTCTGTTTGAATGACAGCCTCCTGGTCAAGGTACAGGTTCCTCATGAGTATAACCAGGTGTTTGGGAATTCCCATTCTTCTCAATGTTATCCATAATTTGTCATGATCCACACAATCAAATGCTTTTGCATAGTCAATAAAGCACAAGTAAATATCTTTCTGGTATTCTTTCCCTTGAGCCAAGATCCATCTGACAGTAGCTATGATATCCCTTGTTCCACATGTTCTTCTGAATCCAGCTTGCAACTCTGTAAGTTCTATGTCAATATACTGCTGCAACCAATTTTTAATTATCTTCAGTAAGATCTTACCTGCAGTCAATATTAATGATATTGTTCGATAATTTCCACATTCTATGGAATGACCTTTCTTTAGAATGGGTACAAATATGAATCTCTTCCAGTCAGTTGGCCAGATAGCTGTCTTCCAAATCTCTTGGCATAACTGAATGATTGCCTCCAATGTGGCATCCGTTTGTTGAAATATCTCAATGAGTATTCATTCCATCAATTCCCAGAGCCTTATTCTTCACCAGTTCCTTGATTGCAGCTTCGCCTTCCTCCTTCAGTACCTTTGGTTCTAGATCATATGCCACTTCCTGAAATGGATGAAGTTCAATCAGTTCTTTTTGGCACAGTGACTCTGTGTTTTTCTTCCATCTTCTTTTAATGTTCCCTGCATCATTCAATGCTTTGCCCTTAGAATCTTTCAATGTTGCAACTCGAGACTTGAATTTTTTTCCTCAATTCTTTCAGCTTGAGAAATGCTGAGCATGTTCTTCCCTTTTGGTTTTCTTATGTCAGGTCTTTGCACATTTCATTATAATAATTGGCTTTGTCTTCTCGAGCTGCTCTTTGAAATCTTCGGTTCAATTCTTTTATCTTGTCATTTCTTCCATTTGCTTTAGCTACTCTCTGCTCAAGGGCAAGTTTCAAAGTCTCTTCTGTCATCCATCTTGGTCTTCTCTTCTTTTGTTGTCTTTTTAGTGACCTCTTGCTTTCTTCGTGGATGATGCTCTTGCTGTCATCCCACAATTCTTCTGGTTTCCAGTCATTGGTGTTCAATGCATCAAATATATTCTTTAGATGGTCTCTAAATTCAGGAGGGATATATTCTAGATCATATTTTGGCTCTCATGGACTTTTTTTAATTGTCTTTAACTTCAATTTGAATTTGCATATGAGCAGTTGATGGCTGTTCCACAATCAG
>NW_006921970.1:929001-939899 GCF_000298275.1 Orycteropus afer afer | reverse complement strand
CCAGTGATTCTTCTTTGTTTCCAACTTTTGCATTCCAGTCACCAGTGATAATTAACACATCCTGATTGCAAGTTCCATCAATTTCAGACTGCAGATGTTGATAAAAATCTTCAATTTCCTCATCTTTGGCTTTGGTGGTTGGTGCATACATTTGAAGAATAGTCGTATTAACGGGTCTTCCTTGTATGCATATGGATATTATCTTACCACTGACAGCATTGTATTTCAGAACAGATCTTGAAACATCCTTTGTGATGATGAATGCCATGCCATTCCTCTTTAAACTGCCGTTCCCAGCATAGTAGATCATATGGTTGTCTGATTCACAATGGCCAAACCATTTCAGTCATTTCAGCTCACTAATGCCTAGGATATCAATCTTTATGTGTTCCACTTCATTTTTGACAACTTCCAATTTTCCTAGATTCATACTTCGTACCTTCCATGTTCCAATTAATAATGGATGTTTGCTGCTATTTCTTCTCAATTTGAGCACTATACATATGGGCCTTGCCAAATGTAATACACAGGAATCAGATTGACTTCATCTGTGGAAAGAGTGGATGGAGAAGATCAATATTATCAGGCAAAACAAGGGCAAGAGATGACTGTGGACCAGACCATTAATTGCTCATATGTAAGTTCAAGTTTGAGCTAAAGAATATTTTTTAAAAAAATCACAAAACCCAAAATATGACCTTGAGTACATCCCACCTGAATTTAGAGACCACCTGAAGAATAGGTCTGATGCATTGGATAGCAATGATCAAAGACCAGATGAGTTGTAGAGTGATATGAAGAATATCATGCACAAAGAAAGCAAAATTTATTTATTTAAAAGACAAGAAAGGAAGAAGAGACCAAAATGGATATCAGAAAAGACTCTGAAACTTGCTCTAGAACGGTGAGTAGCTACAGCAAATGGAAATAATGGTAGGGGGAATAAAAAGCTAAACAGAAGATTTCAAAGGGTCACTCGGGAAGACAATGTAAAGAATTATAATGAAACATGCAAAGACCTGGAGTTAGAAAACCAAAACAAAACAAAACAAAAAACATGCTCTGCATTTCCCAAGCTGAAGAAATCAGAGAAAAAATACATGGATTCTATGGGCAAAATATTGAATGATGCAGAAAGCATCAAAAGAAGATAGAAGGAATACACAGAGTCACAGTACCAAAAAGAATTGGTCAATGTTCAGCTACTTTAGGATGTAGCATATGATCAAAAACCAATGGCACTGAAGGAAGAAGGCCAAGCTGAACTGAGATAATTGGCTAAAAGCAAAGTTTCAGGCATTGATAGAATACTCATTGAGATGTTTCAACAAATGAATGCAGCAACAAATAGAAGACAGATACCTAGACAACCGAATGGAAGTGATCAAAATTTGTGCCTATTCCAAAGGAAGGTGATCCAACAAAATTATCAAACAATAACATTAATTTCACACATAAGGAAAATTTTGCTGAATATTATTCTAAACATTTGCAGCAGTATATTGACAGGGAACTTCCAGAAATTCAAGCAGGATTCAGAAGAGGACATGGAACTAGGGATATCATTGCTAATGTGGGATAGATCTTGGCTGAAAGCAAAGAATATCAGAAAGATTTTTACCTGTGTTTTATTGAGTATGCAAAGGCATTTGCATGTGTGAATCACAACAAATTATGGATAACATTGCAAAAAATGGGAATCCCAAAACATTTCATTGTTCTCATGAGGAAACTGTATATAGAACAAGAGGGCTGTCACTAGAACAGAACAAGGGAATATTGCAGGGTTTAAAATGAGGGAGGGTGTGTATCAAGGTTGTATCCTTTCACGATACTTATTCAATCTATATGCTGAGCAAATAATCAAGGAAGCTGGATTGTCTTAGTTCTGTAGTGCTGCTACATGGACATACAGTTTAGGAGGTTAAAAGTCCAGATTCAGAGTGTTGGCTCGAGAGGGTCAGTGAAGAACTTTTGACCTTTGGTTTCAGGTCTGCCTCTTGTTCCAGACACTGGAGCTGGAGACGTTCTCTGACTCACATATGCTGGTTGCTGAGGCTGATGCACCCAAGGTCAACCGATAAAATGGCAAGATTAGCAAACATCCAGGCAGACCACTAGTTCAAGTCAAGAAACAATCCTAAGATCAGCAGGGGACATGGCAGCCACTGAGATGAAGATTCATCCAAATGCAGGATCTATATTTGCCAAAAGCTAGAGACTTTTCTCAAAGCTTTTCCTTATATACTGGAAGCTGGCTATACCCCAAGACAGCTACTTAGATGCTCAGAGGAGATTCTGCCATGGAGTTGGTTACCAATCTCATCATAGGGAAAAACTACATCCAGCAGCCCAGCCATTCAAAACCATGGCCCAGTCAAGTTGACACACAATCTTAACTACAACATGAACTAGATGAAGAAGTTCATGGCATCAGGATAGGAGAAAGATTCATTAACAACCTGTGATGCGGAGATGACACAAACCTTGCTTGCTGAAGGTAAAGAAGACTTGCAGCACTTACTGACGAAAATCAAGACTACAGTCTTCAGTATGCATTACACCTCAACATAAAGAAAGAAAAATCCTCACAACTGGACTGCTAAGCAACATCATAATAAATGGAGAAAGGATTGAAGTTGTCAAGGACTTCATTTTGCTTGATTCCATGGTCAACATCCATGGATGGAGCAGTCAAGAAACCTGATGTCATATTGCACTGAGCAAATCTGCTGCAAAAGACTTCTTCAAAGTGTTAAGGAGAAAAAAAAAAATGTCACTTTGAATACTTAGGTGTTCCTGTCCCAAGGCATGGTATTTTCAATCATCTCATGTGCTGGGCAATGAATAAGGAAACCTGAAAAGGAGTTGATGACCTTGGAATGCGGTGTGGGCAAAGAATACTGAAAATACCACGGACTACCAGAAGAATGAACAAATCTGTCTTGAAGAAAGTGCAGCTGGAATGTTCCTTAGAAGCAAGAATGTCCAGCCTTTGTCTCACCTACTTTGGGCCTGTTGTCATAAGGGACCATTCCCTGGAGAAGGGTATCATACTTGGTAAAGTAGACCAAAAAACCAAACCAAATCCACTGCCACTGAGTTGATTCTCACTTATACTGACCCCCATTGGGTTTCCAAGGTTGTAAATCTTCTTAGAAGTAGATTGCTTCATTTTCCTCCACGGAGCAGCTGATGGGTTGGAACCACCAATATTCTGGGGTTAGCAACCAAAAGCCACCAACTGTGCCACTAAAGAGCCTTTGGTAAAGTAGAGGGTCAGTGAAAAATGGGAAGACCCTCCATAAGATGGATTGACACAGTGGCTGCAATGATGGCCCAAACCATAGTGAAGATTATGATGTAGGACCAGGCAGTGTTTCATTCTGTTGTACACAGAGTTATGATGAGTTGAAGACAATTTGATGATACCTAACAACGACTCTGATCCCATGTGCAACAGAACAAAACACTGCCCAGTCCTATGCCATCATCACAATTGTTGCTCTGTTTCACCCCATTGTTGTAGCCACTGTGTCAATCCATCCCATTGAGGTGCTTCCTCTTTTTCACTGATCCCCTACTTTACCAAGCATTATATCCTTCTCCAGGGACTGGTCCCTCCTTATAATATATTCAAAGTTAGGTGAGGAGAAGTCTTGCCATCCTCACTTATAAAGAGCTTTCCAGCTATACTTCTTCCAAGATAAATGTGTTCCTTCTTCTGGCACTTCATGGTATATTCAAACTCATTCCCAAAATAATTCAAATGCATAAATTCTTCTTTGGTGTTTCTTATTCATTGTCCAGCTTTCACATTCATATAAGGCAATTGAAAATATCTGGATTTGGGTCAGGCACACCTTAATCCCTTCCTTCTTAACACTTCAAATAGGTCTTTTGCAGCAGAATTCTCCAATGTAATGTATTGCTTGATTTTCTAACTGCTGCTTACATGGGTGGGAGCTCTGGTGGCATAATTCCTAAGGCATTTGACTGCTAAACAGAATGCTGGTGGTTCAAACCCACCAGCCACTCATTGGAAGGAAGATTGGACAAACTACTTCCACAATGATACCGCCTCAAGAACCCAAGGAGGGGTCACTATGAGTCCTATCCGACTCTACAGCACTGAGTTTGGTTTGGTTTGTTTTGGCTTACATTGGTGTTGATTACAGATCCAAGTAAAATGAAATCTTGAACAATTTCAATATTCTCTCCATTTACCATATTGTTGTTTATTGGTCCATTGGGAGGATTTTTGTTTTCTTTATGTTGAAGTGTAATTCATACTGAAAGCTGTAGTCTTTTATCTTCATCAATAAGTGCTGCAAGTCTTCTTCACTTTCAGCAAGGAAGGTTGTGTCATCTGTATATCACAAGTTGTTAGTGAGTCTTCCTCCAATCCTGATGCCACATTTTTCTTCATATAGTCCAGCTTCTCAGATAATTTGTTCATCATACATATTGAATAAGTATGGTGAAAGGATACAACCCTGATTCACATATATTCTGATTTTAAACCACACATTCTTTGTTCTGTTCGAAAAACTGTGTCTTGGTCTATGCTTCCACATAAGCACAATTAAGTGTTTTGGGATACCAGTTCTTCACAATGTTACCCATAATTTGTTATGAACCACACAGCTGAATGCCTTTGCATAGTCAATAAAATAAATATAAACACCTTTCTGGTATTCTTTGCTTTCAGCCAAGATCCATCTGACATCAGCAATGATATCTCTTGATCCAAGTCCTTTTCTGAATCTGGCTTGAATTTTTAGCAGTTCCCTTTTGATGTATTGCTGCAATCATTTTTTAAATTTTCTTCAGTCAAACTTTACTTGCATGTGATATTGATACTATTTTATAATAATATCCATTGTATCACATTTCTTTGGAAAGTGCATGTAAATAGGTATCTTCCAGTAGTTGGTCAGGTAGCAGTCTTCCAAATTTCTTGCCATAGATGAGTGAACACTTCCAGCATTGCATCTGTTTATTGAAATATCTCAATTGGTATTGGTTCAAACTCACCATCACTCCTCAAAAGGAAGGTTGGGCAATCTACTTGCATAGTGATACTGCCTTGGAAATCCAAGGAGAGGTCACTATGAGTTGGGTTCAACTAGATGGCAGTGAGTTTAACATCTACTAGAAAAAATAAAAGCAGTTTATCACTTCTCAAAGTTTGTTTTTTTTCATACAGTAGCGACTTTGAGTTGCAAATTTAGTAAAGACTCTAAACTTTTTATTGGCCATGGTCTCTAAGATATTGGTATGTGGTAGAGTTAAAAGGAGCAGAATGACCAATTCCTCCAGTTGCATTATGCAAAATATGGCAATTTACTATTCCTTAAATTAATATTTTTACCTATATTGTCTAGTTTACTGTATTGTTTTTTGTGAAATTCTGGTCATGTATTTTGCTCATCTACACATGAAGGAATTAATAATTTTCTTATCTAACTAAATAAAATATTTTATTTCTTACATATATTTTACCTTTCTTTTTGGTAAAATAAAGGTAATTATTGCTATAAATTGCAATAAATGTGGTATTACTGCTGATACATGTTCCCTATATATTGATTTTCTTTGCTTTGATTCTTCTTTTTATCAATACACAGTTTTTTATGATTTTACAGAAACAACTCATATCTTTTCTTTGAGAATATATCTATCATTTGAAAGTCAATTTAGGAAGTCAACTTAAACTTGGAAAGTAATATTGATAAATATTCAACTGTATTATCATGATTAAATGATCTAGTGCACATGTTCTAGTTATCAATTAATTACTTCTCAGCTCCACATCCACTCTCTATTGCTCTGTTTTGTGAAACTTGAACTTAATTCAGTAAACATTTCTCCTTTGCCAGCTGGCACAGTGTTTTGTCAGTGGAGGAATACTACAGGAAACAGGATTTTCTCACTCTGGGTCTAGAAGCTTCCTCACTTCTTGCTCCTGTAGTTTAGCTGCCAGCAACATGTATGCAGAAAACCAGTTGGCTCTCAACTACCTGTTTCCTTGTTCTGTCAAGTGTTTTGTTCACAGCATTTATTTTCCATTTTTTCTGGAGTGAGTGATGGCCAGAAGTGCAAGTCTCCACTAACTCATTGGCAGTGGCTAATTACTTGGCTATATAATCAGAGATTTAGAAGAAGCAAGATTGGAAGATGGGTAATAAGGAATTCTGTGGAGAATATATATAAATGGACCTCTCAAACTGGGTGCATTCCATAAAGAGAACTGAGCCTGTTGTGAATGCCTATCAAAGCTATCCACTTCAGAAGAAGAGTTTAATAGTCAAATGGGAAAATGGGACTCTCCTTGGATGTTTTTCAGCCTCTTACCCTAGTCATCCCAGTGCTTACTCAAGGAACAAATGAAAAGAAGTTTCCATGAGGGAAGAAATGGAGGCTATGCATGGGCTCAACAACACAAACTTCCATTTACCAAATCTTACTGGGCTAAAATGAATGCTGACTGCCTAATCTCTACGAACAGAGATCAAACTAGCACCCAGTGTGGCACAATTTCTCAGGAGTACCATACAGTCACCTAATTGCAGGTTGACTATATATAGTTCTCATTCATCATTAGTGGACAGAGACTCACCCTCCCCAGAAGAGGCACATATTCTATACATGGACTTGCCTTCTCTGCCCATGATGTTTCTGGAATCACCAAAAGCTGATTATGTATCAGCAGCAATACCACAAATTCTTATTGTGGAATAAAATGTTATCACTCTCTTGGCATTCCACATCACATGGCTTCTACTAAGGAAACTCATTTTACGTCAAATGACCTGTAAGAAGCTAATGTGCAAGAAATCAGCTGATCTTACCAATTACTCCATCATCCATAAGTGATTATCATTTTTATATTTTAAAGCTGTATACTTTATAAAGAAATTAAAAGTTAATCCATAGAGTAAATATATGTGTGTGTGTGTTTCCTTTTAAATAACAACTTAAATTATCTTGAAAAAATTATTTTTCAAAATAAATAGATCAATAAATATTTTTAAAACTGCAACAGCAATGTTAAATCCTTACAACCCTTATTTGATCAAATATTGTACCATTATAATGGGAAAAAAGTAAGACAATAAAAAAGGAGTTACATATTAAGTCAAGTGCTTATGCTAGATATGAAATATGAAGTTTCTGGAATCTTCCCAGAATAAGATCTAGTAACAATTTATATTAAAATAACACAAAATAAATAATAGAAAAGAATAGCATATTATAAAGCAAGAACAGTTATATTGAGAAGGATCAGATGAAAATGTGATTATTTCCCAGTGAACACACACATATGCAAAAGAAATATAAATCCACATTACTTGCCAGATCATCTTTCCTTTTTATGAAACAGGAAATTTAAAAGACACAATTTATTCTACCTATTGAAGTAATGTAAATGACAGTGGCCTTAACCTAACAGATCTACTCCTCTTTTGATTTATCAAATGGAAAAAGGTAACTATGAAGCAAATCACATTGACATGCAATCAAAATCTTGTTCAATATCATGTACCACAGGAAGAAAAACAAAATGCAACAAATATAATAGCTGAATAATGAATTTCAGAAATTTAACTTTTTTAGCTTTCCTGAAATAGAAAATATATATGATTTTGGTATTTATGGCAAATAGTATGACTTAATCACTCTAAAACTCAATTCTACATCTGTAAAGTGGATTTAGTAATATCACCAACTTTATATGATTATTTTAAAGATGAATTTAGACAATGATTGTAAAGTACTTAGTCCAGTTGCTGAAACTAATGTTGTTGTTGTGGTTATGTGCAGTCGAGTCGGACCCAACTCATAGTGACCCCTCTTTGGGTGTCTGAGGCAGGATCATTATGGAAGCAGATTGTCCAACCTTCCTTCCAAGGAGTGGCTGATGGGTTTGAACCACCAGCCTTCTGGTTAGCAGTCAAGTGCCTTAGGCACTACGCTACCAGAGCTCCTACCCATTTATAAACATTGTTGTTGTTGTTGTTGTTGTTTGCCGTTGAGTCGGCCCCGACTCATAGCGACCCCTCCTTGGTTTCCGAGGCAGTATCACTACGGAAGTAGGATTGCCCAACCTTCCTTCCGAGGAGTGGCTGGTGGGTTTGAACCACCTGCCTTCTGGTTAGCAGTCAAGTGCCTTAGCCACTATGCTACCAGAGCTCCCTTATAAACATTAGTTATTATTTTCTAATTAATGAGTTTTCTCAGAAACAAAGCCAGATCCTTCTGCCATAAAATCCATAATATTTCCATTGCTGTTATTGGTCAGAATAAAACTGATTAAAGATTTAGGCTTCTTAAAATTCAGAATATGGAAAAACAAGCCAGCACCTAATTAAGGCAGATAAATCTGGAATGGAAATAATTGGCATTCTCCATTAATCTACACATTTTGTATCCTCCACTTACTATGTACTCTCCACTTATTTAAATATATAAAATAAATATTACTACAATTACTAACTCAATAAGAGTTTGTCCAATCTGAAACAAATATTAACAAGTACAAATGTCAATTTGTGATAAAAGCACTCTTGAACAACCTGCTTTTGTGTGCCATCCAGTTGATTCCCACTCACAGAAACCCTATGGGGCAGAGTAGAACTGCCCATATGGTTTCCTTGGTGTGGCAGTTAAGTTGTGTGTCAACTTGACTGAACCTCATTTTGAGTGGCTGGCAGCTGGATGCAGTTATTCCCTGTGATGAGACTGGTAATCAACTCCATGGTGAAATCTACTTGAACAGCTGACTCACTGCCTTAGGGATGTGATTTGCTCCCAGTATATAAGAAGACAGCTTTGAGAAAGGTCTCTGAGCTTTTTGACATACCTGGACCCTACTTGTAGCCAAATCTTCATTCATCAGCCTCCATGTTTCTTGCCGATCTTGGAACTGTCTGTGAACTTGAATAATGGCCTGCCATGTTGTTTGGTAATCTTGTGCTGTGCCATTTTATTTGTTTATCTTGGGTTTATCAGTCTCAGCAGCCAGCAGCTGCCTGAGTGAAGAGAAGCATCCAGCTTCAGTGGGCCAGGAGCAAGAAGCAGAGCTGAAGTCCAAGGTCAAGGGGCATTCACCCAGTCCCTAGAGCTGGCACTTTGAACTTGGACTTCCAGCCTCCTAAACTGTAAGAGAATAAATCCCTGTTTGTCACAACAACTCACTTGTGGTATTTTGCTGTTAGAGCAGCACAAGATGACCAAAGCACTTTGGTATAATATTTATGGAAGCAGATTGACAGGTCTTTTCTCCTGAGAAGTTCCTGAGTGAATTTGAACTACCAACCTTTTGGTTAACAGGTTAGCACTTAACCTTTCTACTACAAGGGCTCCTTATTGAGCACTTACTACATACAAAATATTCTATGAGGCATCACATGGCTATAATAAAAAAATCTGATAAAAACCTTGTTGTGAGTTTATGGGGAAACAGAGAACTTTATACATTACTGGCAGAGAATCAGGGAGTAAACAGGCATTACTCCTATGAAGGGCAACTTGATATTTCTAAAAATTTTAGGTGAAAATATCCTTTAAAACAGTATTTTATGACTATAGAGGATTGCAGCTTTATTTGTAATGCCACATGTGTCAGTATTCTAAATATGCATCAATATGAAAGAGATTCCATAAATTATATGCAATCATGTAATGGAACAGCTGAATGAAGAAAGAAAATACACAGTATATAGCAATAGGAATATTTCTCAAAGCACAAATTCATAGCTAACCCATGTGATATCATATGCCATTTGGAAAATAAACCTATATACAAAGAATCTACATTTACATTTACCAACACACTCAAAAAGTAAATTTTGAAGAATATGTAAGATCTAAGAAAAGTGATACTTATAGGGAGGTGAGTAGGAATTAGATCAATGAGAGATCAACTTTTACCATATACCTTTATATATACATACATACATACATACATATATATATATATATATATTTTTTTTTTTCATCATTTCATGGAAGTTCTCCTCTAGCAAATCTTTCTTAATTTTCTCATTATTTTTTTTTTTTTTTTTCTGTTTTGGAACAAAGTAAATATTGTGTTCTGAGGGCTGGGAGATGCTTTTTGCTTGGAGGCAGCTCTTTATTAATAGGTTTGCTTGGGTCCTGGGGTCTGCTTTTTGCTTGGGGGAGGCTAGGGCCTGAGATAGGTGGGTCCAGGGCTGGGGGTTGCTTTTCACTTTGGGGCAGCTCTGTATTAGGCCTTGGGGGCTGCTTTTAGCTTCTGGGCAGCTCTATTTTAAGGACATTGCCTGAGGTAGTCAGATACAGAGGGGTTAGGAACAACTCAAGGAGACAAACTTGTCTGTCAGTTTGTCATACTGTGGTGGCTTATGTGTTACTATGAGGCTGGATGCTATGCCACTGTATTGCAAAATGCCAGCAAGGTTACCCATGATAAGCAGGTTTCAGTGGAGCTTCTGGGATAAGACAGACTCAGAAGAAGGAAATGACCATTCACTTCTCAAACAATTGGCCAGTGAAAACCTTATGAATAGCAGTGAAACACTGTTTGACATGTTACTGGAAAACTTGATGACTAGCCATGAAATACTGTCCCATATGGTGCCAGAAAATGAGCCCATCAGGTCAGAAGGCACTCAAAATTTGACTGGGGAAGAGCTGACTCCTCAGAGTAGAGAAGACCTTAAGGATATGGTTAGAGTAGAGCTTTTGGGATCTCCATTGGCTGATATAGCATGACTCAAAATGAGTAGAAACAGATGCAAACATCCATTAATAATTGGAACATGGAATGTACAAAGTATGAATCTAGGAAAATTGGAAGTTGTCAAAAATAAAAAGGAACGTATAAAAATCAATATTCTAGGCATTAGTGAGGA
>NW_006921970.1:924699-928901 GCF_000298275.1 Orycteropus afer afer | reverse complement strand
TAAGTAAGGGGGAGCTCTGGTAGCATAGTGGCTAAGACACTTGCCTGCTAACCAGACGGCTGGTGGTTCAAACCCACCAGGCACTCTTTGGAAGGAAGGTTGGGCAATCCTACTTCCGTAGTGATACTGCCTCGGAAACCCAAGGAGGGGTCGCTATGAGTCAGGGCTGACTCAACAGCACATAACAACAACAGGCATTAGTGAGCTGAAATGGACTGGTTTGGGCCATTTTGAGTCAGACAACCCATCAATTTATTATACTGAGAATAACAAATTGAAGAGAAATGGTGTGGCATTCATTGTCACAAAGAGTGTTTCAAGATCTGTCCTAAAGTACAACACTGTCAGTGACAATATAATATCCATATGCTTACAAGGAACATCAGTTAATACTACTATTATTCAAATTACACACCAACCGCCAAAGCCAAACATGAGGAAATTTAAGATTTCTACCAACTTCTGCAGTCTGAAATTGACCAAACACACAATCAAGATGTGTTGATTATCTAATGACTGAAATGCAAAAGTTGGAAACAAAGAAGAGTTTACCAGTAGTTGGAAAATATGGCCTTGGTGATAGAAATAATGCTGGAGATTCCATGCAGACCAACAACTTATTCTTTGCAATAAGACTGTGATGGTTGGAGCTGTGTGTCAACTTGGCTGGACCCCAGTTCTGTGTGGGTGTTCCCATGATGGGATCAGATGACTGAGTTCTGAGTGGCCAGTCTGCCCAAGGGGAGTTTCCCTAGGGGCCTGCTTGCAATGATATTCCAAGGACAATCTGGAAGAACGGCATTCCGAACTACAGACTTCCTTGAGTGAGCGGCTCAACGCTCCCCTGGAGATCTCGGATTCATCTTTTATTGGAAACAACAACCAATATACTGCATGCCAGCTTGAATCTCTCAGCTCCGCTGTGCTTGCAGAAAAAAAGGCGGCTGCAGGCCCCACCTCCTACAGAGACGGACTTTGCAGCTTGGACTTGTCAGCTTCTATACGCTTGTGAGCCATTTGCCTAAGATAAATCTCTCTCTCTCTCTAAATATATATATATATCTTGCTGGGTTTTTTTTGTGTGTTTCTCTAGATAACCCAATCTAACACAAAAACCAACAACTTATTCATTGCAAATATCATTTTTCAACAATATAAGTCACGACTATGCATGTGGACTTCACCATATGAATTACAGAGGAATAAGATTGACTATATCTGGGCAAGAGGCAATGGAGAAATTCAATATCTTCAGCCAAAACAAGACCAGGAGTTGACTGTGGAATAGACCATCAATTGCTTATATGGACTTTCAACTTGAAGTTGAAGACAAATAAAACAAGTCCACGAGAGCCAAAGTATGAACTTGATAATATCCCTCCTGAATTTAGAGGCCATTTAAAACATAGATTTGATGCACTGAACACCAATGAAAACTGGAGGAATTGTGGGATGACATCAAAAACATCATTCATGAAGAAAGCAGAAGTTCATTAAAAAGACTAGAAAGAAAGAAAAGACCAAAATGGATGTCAGAAGACACTCTGAAACTTGCCCTTGAAAAAAGAGTAACTTAAGCAAATGGAAGAAATGACAAGATAAAAGAGCTGAACAGAAGATTTCAAAGAGCAGCTCAAGTAGAAAAAGCCAATTACTATAAAGAAATGTGCAAAAACCTGGAATTAGAAAACCAAAAGGGAAGAACATGCTTGGCATTTCTCTAGCTGAAAGAACTAAGGAAAAAAAATTAAGTCTCAAGTTGCAATATTGAAAGTTTCTATAAGCAAAATATTGAATTATGCAGGAAGCATCAAAAGAAGATGGAAAGAATACACAGAGTCACTGTACCAAAAAGAATTGGCCGATGTTCATTCATTTCAGGAGGTGGCATATGATCAAGAACCAATGGTACTGAAGGAAGGAGTTGAAGACACTGAAGGAACTGGCAAAAAACAAGGCTCCAGGAATGACAGAATACCCATTGCGGTGCTTCAACAAATGGCAGGCACACCAGAAGCACTCACTCAGTTTTGCCAAGAGATTTGGAAGACAGCTACCTGGTCAACTGACTGGAAAAGATCCATATTTGTACCCATTCCAAAGATAGGTGATCCCACACAATGTGGAAATTATAGAACAATATCATTAATATCACATGCAAGTAAAATCTTACTGAAGTAATTAAAAAATGCTTTCATCAGTATATTGACAGAGAGCTTCCAGAAATGCAAGCTGGATGCAGAAGAGGATATGGAACAAGGGATATCATTGCTGATGTCAGATGGATCATAGCTAAGAGGAAATAATACCAGAGAGATGTTTACTTATGTTTTATTCACTATGCAAAAGCATTTTATTGTGAGGCTCATAACAAATTATGGATAATGTTGAGAAGAAAGGAGATTCCAGAACACTTGATTGTACTCATGAGAAACCTGTAGATCAGGAGGCTGTTGTTTGAACAGAACAAGGGGATACTGCATGGTTCAAAATCATGAAGGGAGTGCATCAGGGTTGTATCCTTTCACCATACTTATTCAACTTGTATGCTAAGCAAATAATCTGAAAAGCAGGACTATATGAAGAAGAACGTGCCATCAGGATTGGAGGAAGACTCATTAAAAACCTGCAATATTCAGATGACACAACTTTGCTTGCTGAAAGTGAGGATGACTTGAAGCACTTATTGATGAAGATTGAAGACTACAGTCTGCAGTATATATTACAACTCAATATAAAGAAAACAAAAATCCTCACAACTGATTCCAAAAACAGCTTTACAGTGGATGAAGAAAAGATTGAAGTTGTCAAGGATTATATCTTACTTGGTTCTACAATCAACACCAATGGAAGCAGCAGTCAAGACATCAGATGAAGTATAATATTGGGACAATCTGCTGCAAAAGATTTCTTTCAAGTGATGAAGAGCAAAGATCTCCTTGAAAACTAAGGTGCACCTGACACAAGCCATAATATTTTCAACCACCTCTTATGCATGGGATGTCTGGACAATGATAAGGAAGACTGAAGAGTTGATGCTTTTGAGTTGTGGTGTTGGTGAAGAATACTGAAAGTACCATGGGCTAACAAATCTGTCCTGGAAAAAGTGCAGACAGAATGCTCCTTGTACTGTGAATGGTCAGACTTTGTCTCACCTACTTTGGTCATGTTATCATAATGAACCATTCCTGGAGAAGCATATCATGCTTGGTAAAATGAAGGGTCAATGAAGAAGGGGAAGGCCCTCAATGTGATAGAAGGACACAGTGGCTGCAACAATGGGCTCAGGTATAGCAAGGATCATGAGGCTAGCACAAGACCTGGCAGTGTTTTGTTCTGTTTTGCACAGGGTCACTATGAGATGGAGATGACTCGACAGCACATAATAACATTATTTATCTATCTGTCTATTAATCTATCTATCTATCTACCTACCTACCTATTAAGCCATCAGTTTGCAATAATTAAGCATTCAACTGCTCATCAAGAAGTTGGCAATGCAAAACCACCTAGTGATTTTGTGAGAGAAAGACCTGATGATCTGCTTCCATAAAGATTATAGTTCAAAAAAAAATAGGGCAGTTGTACTCTGTTACATGGGATTACTTGAGTTAGAAATGACTGAACAGCACACGACAACTATATGTACATATTGTACAAACACAGGTACACAATGCAATAAAAATAATATTAAAATTAGGGATTATAAAAAAATTAGGGTAAAAAAATTCTTTAAGTTTTATCCTGAAAATACACTGCATATGGCAGAATACAAATTTGACTTTGAGCTTGCCAGCTACTAGTGAAAGAAGAAAACCCAATAAAATATATTCACAGGGCAAAGAAGATAAAAACAAATTAAAACCCCTAAGAAAAATTTTAAAAGGAAGTAAAGAAGGAAAAAGTATCAAAATTGTTCTCCTAAACTAATATTTAAAAAATTATCCAATGAGCCTTTATAAATGTGCTCAATAATATCTCGGCAATGAATACAATAAAACATTTGGGTAAACTTAATGGTTAAAATGTTTTTCAGTGTGGAGACATGCTAGAAAGCAATGACTCAGTTGAAATGATGTTGTTGTTGTTGTTAAGTGCCGTCCAGTCGTTTCCGACTCATAGCGACCCCATGCACAGCAGAACGAAACACTGCCCGATCCTGTGCCAGCCCCACAATCCCTGCTATACTTGAGCCCATCATC
>NW_006921970.1:897842-921124 GCF_000298275.1 Orycteropus afer afer | reverse complement strand
TCCCTTTGGCTTCCTGGGTTTTACCCCTTTCTCCTGCTCTTCCGGCCTGCTACTCTGTGCTACGCCCTGCTTACCTTGCTCCTGGAGACCCGGTCCCTCTTGGGAGGGTAACAAGGGAAAGTGTTCAGTGCAGATCAGTGAGTAAGCACAAGCCTGCCCGTGCTTACCTTGCTCCCGGAGATGAAATGATGTAAAAAGTCAAATAATATGTCATAATATAAATTTTTTAAAATCATCTTACAACATCCAAGAATAAACTTTAGGACCAAAATATAACTGTGTGGACTGAAGATCCTTTACACATATATTAAGAGAAAGTATTGATTGCAATCACATTTTCTTGAAGTTTTAGTGCAGCAACTCTATATGTATATAAAAAACAGTGCCTGGAATTATTTTTGTGCAAATTAAGAGCAGATTGAAATACATTAAAATCAATTATGCTAGATAAAAATTAAATGCTAGCAATAAATAGCTTAGAAAGGAACCAAGAGCCATGTCAGTTATGCAAGAAATGCCTGAGAAAATAATCTGGCACTCCTTAATTTGCTGAGTAATTTAATGGGAATTATAGTTCCCAAATTCAACCTGATAGGACATTGTGTGAAGTTATAAAAACATGATGCATTGCTATTACTTTTCATGCATGATGCAAATAATTTCTTAAGAGTATAAGATATAAGTTTGTGAATAGTTTATGAAAGAAAAAATCTTTATACAATTTATTCAGTTATAACTAAATAGCTAAGTCTTCAATGGACTTCTCATATGGTCTGGCATTTCCAGTTCATGATGGTTTCCACCACCTCCTATTGTCCCATTTGAGGCCAGGAGTCTTTATCACTATTATTACATTGCTCTCAAACCCACCAGCTACTTCATGGAAGGAAGATGGGGCAATCTACTTCAGTAAAGATGTACTGCCTGGGAAACCCTATGGGGGTCACTATGAGTCAGAATCAATTCAATGGCAGTGAGTTTGGTTTGGTTTATTGGTATCTATACCTATGTATCTATGAAATTTGTGAGAAGAATCCATAGAGGTCAAGGGTCATGTGACTTAAGGCTGAAATAAACATACTACTGGAGTATCTTCATGCATTTGCATTGCCTACTGACTTCCAGAGGCAGTACAATTTGAGTGCAAAGCACTCCAGGCATAAGAGGGAAGAAACTAAGAGAATGCCATGTAGTTATATAATAATGGATGATGTTCAAAATGCAAAAAGTAAGGCAGATTTCTAGTTTTTTTAAACTTAAAACTAAAACTAACTGCTGTAGAGTTGGATCCTACTCACAGCAACCCCTCCTTGAGTTTCCAAGGTGGTATCTCTAGATTGCCCAGTCTTCCTTCCAAGGAGTGCCTGGTGGGTTTGAACCACTAGCCTTCTGGTTAGCAGTCAAATGTGTTAGGCACTACAGCACCTGATCTCCCTAGGTCTGAATTTTATCTGCATATCTAATAACATCAATAGTTAGCTTTTTTTTTTTTCTGGTTGCTGTTGTGAGGTACCTTCCAGCCAGTTCTAATACATAGCAACCTTTTGTAGAATACAATGAAACACTGCCTGATCCTGTGTCATTTTTACTATCATTGCTATGTCGCTATGTTTAAGAATATTGTTGCAGCCACTGTGACAACCCATCTCATTGAACATCTTCCTCTTGTTACATTATCTGTCTACTTGTCCAAGCACTGTGTCCTTCTCTAGGTCCTGGTCCTTCTTGATAACATGTCCAAATTATGTGAAATAAATTCTCATCCTCCTCATTTCTGAGGAGCATTCTGGCTGTACTCCTTATAAGACAGATTTCTTCATTCTTTTGGCAGTTCATGGTATATTTAATATTCTTTGGTCAACACTATAATTCAAATTCATCAATTCTTCTTCAGTCTTCTCATTCATTGTCCAGCTTTTGTATGCATATGAGACAATTGAAAATACCATAGCTTGGGTCAGGTGCACTTTAGTTCTCAGAGTGACATCTTTGGTTTTTAACACTTTGAAAAGGTCTTTAGCAGCCTTGCACAATGCAATATGTCGTTTGATTTCTTGACTGCTGCTTCCATGGACATTGATTGTAGATCCCAGTAAAATGAAATCCTTGACAACTTCCATTTTTTCTCAATTTGTCATGATGTTACTTATTGGTCCTGTTTTGAGAATTTTTGTTTTCTTTATGCGGAGATGTAATCCATCTTGAAAGTTATAGTCTTTGATCATTATCAGTTAGTGTTTCAAGTCATCTCCACTTTAAGAAAGCAAGGTTGTATCGTTTGAATGTTTTAAGTTGTTAATGAGTCTTTAACCCTGATGTCATGTTCTTTGTCATATAGGTCATCTTCTCAGAGTGACTTGCTCATCATACAGATTTAATAAGTGTGGTAAATGGCTACAATCATTACCCACACCATTCTCAATTTAAAACCATGTATTATTTCTTTGTGGTGTTAAAATGACTGTCTGATGGTCTGTGTGCAAGTTCTTCATGAGCACAATAAAATATTCTTGAATACCCATTCCTCGCACTGTTGGACGAAATCTGTTATAATCCATAGAGTCAAATGCCTTTGTGTAGTCAATAAAACACTGTTAAACATTTTTCTCCCATTTTCCACTTCCAGCCAACAGCTATCTGACATCAGCAATGATATCCCTCATTCCACGTCCTCTTTGAATTTGGTTTGAATTCCTGGTAGTTCCTTGTCAATACACTGCTTCAAACATTTTCTAATTTTCTTCAGAAAAAATTTTATTTGTGTGTGATTTTAATGATATTGTTCAAAAATTTCCACATTCTATTGGATTATCTTTCTTTGGGATGGGCATATATATGCACCTCTTCCAGTTGATTGGCCAGGTAATTGTCTTCCAAATTTCTTGGCATAGATGTCTGAGCATTTCAGTATTTCATTCGTTGAAATATCTCAATTGGTATTCCATCAATTCCTGGAGCTTTGTTTTCCATCAATGCCTTCAGTGCAACTGGTACTTCTTCTTTCAGTACTATCCATTCTTGATCATATTCTACCTTCTAAAATGGTCGCCCTTTAAAAGCTTCTGTTCAGCTCTTTTATCATGTCTTCCCTTTGCTTTGGCTACTCTGAATGCAAGGGTACATTTTAGTGTCTCTTCTGACATCCATTTTAATCTTTTCTTTTTTCCCTGTCTTTTTTCTTTTTTTCTTTCTTTCTAGGTAACTTCATAAAATGAAAGATTTGCCAAGTAGTGTAAAATGAACATCTGTACAACCTGAATAATTTTTCATGTGTTTTAGAGATATTAGCAATTCCATCAATGCTTATTTTGTTGAAAAGCTAATTGTGCTTACTAGTATCTTTCTTTTAAAGTAATTCCATGTGATAATCATTATTGGTGCTAACTTTAGGCTATGGCATTTGAATAAAATGGTTACTCATCTATTCAGAGACTTGAATCTATGGGAGTACTTGCTTCTAATTTTCAGAGGTTAAACATGTGCTGTCAAGAGAGACATTTTATCCAGTTATATTTGGGTATAGCTTAAAATATGTAAAAATGTCCATGTTATCTAGAATGATAATATTACTAAGAAGTTATGCTGTCATTCTTTTTATATTTAGATACGACTGGCATTTCTGAAAGATTATTATGCATAAAATCTTATAACAGATTCAGTTATCATAGTGAAAGAAAAAAATACTTGGGTTTTTAAACCATTCGGTATAGAAAGGATATTAAATGAATAAATTTTTACAGCAGACTAGTGCAAAAGGGATCTCCAATCGCACTTTTAAAGGTTATTGAACGTACCCACCAGCATGCAATGTGTAATTACTAGCAGGGGTTTCCACATTTGGAAAAAAAAAAAAAGGAACTGCTGTTGCCAGTTGCTACTTCTGTATGGGTGCTTTAACCTAATAGGATTTTTAGAAACTAAATGTTACTAAGGAGCTCTGGTAGCTTGATGCCTAAGGTACTTGACTGCTAACCAGAAGGCTGGCGGTTCAACCCACCAGGCACTCCTCGGAAGGAAGATGGAGCAATCTACTTCCGTAGTGATACTGCCTCGGAAACCCAAGGAGGGGTCGCTATGAGTCGGGTCCAACTCGACAGCACATAACAACAACAAATGCTACTCAACTCCTTTTCTAATGTATTCATTTATGCGTTTGTCTCATTTTAAGGCTTTGTTGCTTAAAATTTTATGACATATTATAATAAGGAACTTTATAAAATATCGTGAATTAACAAATATCATATTAAGATTTTTGAGACCGTGCTGATATAGGATTGAATTTCCAAAGTATGAAATTTTAAAGATGAATTGTTTTATATATATATATATATATATATATATATATATATATATCCTTTAGCTAGCATAGTGGCTAAGACACTTGCCTGCTAACCAGACGGCTGGCGGTTCAAACCCACCAGCCACTCCTCGGAAGGAAGGTTGGGCAATCCTACTTCCGTAGTGATACTGCCTCGGAAACCCAAGGAGGGGTCGCTATGAGTCGGGGCCGACTCGACGGCACATAACAACAACAACATCCTTTAGCTTTTTTCTTGAAAACTAGATTTCCAATTCAATTAAAAGTGAGTCTCGCTTCAGATCTATTTAGTTTCTCATGTTAGAATATTTATAGAAATATCTTTATTATGGATGGATCAAGTTTTCACTTCAGATCTTCATCATTATAATATATTTTGTAGTTTGAGAGGTTACAGAAAAAAAATATAGAAATATACACTTATCCAACTTAGGTGACTCTGTTATATCCAAAAGAAGTTAATATTATACCTCACATGAGAAATGCTATTCTCTTGCTGCCATCTTGCTAATGTTTTATTCTTATTTGCTAATCAATCAATAATTTATCACTCAATCAATCAAGCTCACTGTCATGGAGTCAATTCTGACTTACAGCAACTCCCTTGTTTCCAAGGCTGTATATCTTTACGGACTGCCCCATCTTTCTTCTGTCAAGTTGCTGTTAGGTTGGAGCCACTAACCTTTGGCTTAGCAGCCAAGTGCTTTAACCACTATCCACCAGAGCTCCTTACATAAAGACAGGTAGTCAGAAAATAAGACAAGAGCTTGGCAGTGAAAATATCCTGATTTTTATTAGAGCCAAAGAAGATTCAGTGTTGTCTGTGAAACAGATATTAAAGTTCAATGTATTACAAAAATAATATTATTGATAACCAGAGTGAATCTCAAATAAAAGAAAAGTAATTTTCATATTTCACTGATCAATCCAATGAGCATTTTAAAGTGAGTTTCAATGTGCCTGTGTTGATTATTGGGAAATCTACTTCCATAATGATACCACTTCAGAAACCCAAAGAGGGGTCACTATGAGTCAGATCCAACTCGACGGCAGTGAGTTTGGTTTGGGTTTGGTTGATGTTGATTAAGTATTAGCATATTTGTTCCCTAATATTGTAGATTTATTTTTAAGTAAATCTTATTTTGAATCTTTTATCTAGCATATAATTATATTTTTTCATGTACCTATTTAAAGTCGTAACTTGATAAATAAATCTGGATTGCATTAAAACTTGTCATTGTGTGCACCCAAGAAAAACCCAGGATTCCTTGATTAATACTATATGTCTCCTTTTTCTCTTGAAAACTATGTATCTAATAATTTTGTTGCTTATATTTATCAAGAGTTGATTAAAAGCAGATATTATAAAAACTTTGAAAGAGCCTAATAAAAAATAATGCTCCTGCTGTCAAAATGATCATTGGTTTCAATGCTGATCACTATCTAATTAAAGATTCTTCTCATGAATCACTCAGTTTGTGTCCTATGAAGCCAATGAGAACTAAATAATGACATGGAGATTGACAGTATATTTTGACATATGCATATTTTAATCGAATGTCCAAAGTCATATGAATTACTAGTTTGACTAATATCTCTTCCACAAGTATAGTTACAACTAAATATGCATTGACTGCATATCGATGAAGGAACAATGCTCATTAGAACGCAAGTTAAAATTCTTAAGTCTTAACTTTTCCCATGGAATCCATCTTCAAAGGCATGAATTAACCATTAGAAAGAGTCAATATCCATATCACCTTAAAGCATCTTATAATGTAAGGGAACATGGGTGGTTCAGTCTCAGAATTCTTGTTTTGCGTGCAGGAGACCTGGTTTAATGCCCTGCCAATGCACTTCATGCATAGCCACCACTGTCTTCCTGTGAAATCACTTCCTGTGATTCTCAACAGGTTTGAGTGGAGCTTCCAGACTAAGAATCAAGGCCTGCCCACCAGCTTCCAAAAATCAGCCAATGAAAACATGTATCACAATGGTCCCATCTACAACCAACCATGGGATAGCACACAACCAGACAGCATTTTGTTCCATTGTTCAGGGGTCACCATGAATCAGGGGCCAACTCAACAGCTGATAACAACAACAGTATGTGGAATGGTTGTTTGTATGAAGCATAGCATATATTTTTCGAGCAAAGGAAAAATGCACTTAAAATCAAAAATAAAAATAGAAATTTATTTAATAATTCAGATCCACACTTCTGAATAATCTCATCTTTTCCTGTTTGATTAACCTCATCCTTTCCTGTTCCTCACAAGACTTTAAAAAAAAAAAAAACTAAGCATTCCTACTTCTCACTTATCACCTATATTGTTATCCAACATTTTGCATTTACAATAATAGTAAAAAAAACTATTATCCAACTATTTTATGCATTAATGAGGATCTGATGTAAGAGAGGGAGGAAGAAGAGGGAGCAAGGCCACAAGGGGCACTGGGAGTTGGTATTACCTGAGTTGAACAGAAGAGCCAGGCCTGCAGTGAGCTTGAGCAGCTGGACAGCACACATGGGCCTCAAGGAGGCATCAGGAATCACAGCTTCAGGAGTCAGGTGGGGCCTCAGAAGTCTCCTTTTCCATCTCTGCAGACACTGCCAGGCCCAGGTGGCCAAGCCTCACTGCCCGTAGACCCAGTAGTTGCCTACTGCCAATGCCCATCTCTCAGTCCAGTGGAGTGGGAATGTGGAATGGCAAGGCCTGGAATACAACCAGGTGATGGTGAGCTTCTCCTGCCCCAGAGGCGGCAGACAACCCCCAACCACCACCACCACCACTTGATGATCTAGTCTTTGGAATGAAACCATGTAGATAAGTGAGGAGTAGGTGTACTAATTACTTACTGTACAAAAAAAAAAAAAAAACCCTCACTGCCATGGAGTCATATCCAACTCATAGCAACAACCCCTCCTTGGGTTTCTGAAGCAGTTTCACTATGGATGTAGATTCCCCAATCTTTCTCCTGAGGAGTGGCTAGTGGGTTTGAACTGTCAGCCTTCTAGTTAGCAGTCAAATGCTTTAAGCATTACTATTGTATAAGACCAAAAAAATAAATAAATAAAATAACTAGATCTTTCCATAAATATGGAAGTTGTAAGATATAATAATGGAGAAAGAGTCCAGAGAAAATTTCCATTTAGGTTAATCAAATAGCTGGTAATTCAGGGGAGGATGAAATTAGGGTGAAGGAAATTGAAAAAGATTAAAAGTAAAACAAAATAAAAACACAAAAGGAGAAATGCATAGACCAATAATTTATGACATGTTAAAATGTTTCTCATTCATCCTCACAGAAACATATTACTCATGTGCTAGACCATTATATGTCCTATGTGATGTATAAAAAAGAGATGATAATTTATACAACTTTCTGTACTTTTCCTTTTCAAAATATATTATTAATATATAGTTCATTTTGTATTATTAACATGTCATAAATAGTGTTCTCTGATTGAACATACAGGATTATGCTACTTTTTAAAGAGCTACTTTGTCTTCTACCACATAGAGGAACCAAAATTTATTTAATAAATAAATTTATCTATAGGTGGAAGTTTGGGTTATTTTAGTGTATGTTTAGATTACTTTTAATTGGTTCTTATGGAAGATAATGCTATGAAAAATATTTTATATATTTGCATACTTATAAGAATATAACTATACTTTGCTTACTTATATAAATATAACTGTAGAATAAATGCCTAAACATTGAATTTTTGAGTTGAAGGTTATGTGAAACTTAATTTTGGAAGAATTTGTAAGCTCTTCCATAAGTTATATCTCAAACTCAGAAAGACCTTCCCATTTAAAATTTTTGAATAAAACTCTTATATTTCTTTAACACACTTATGGGGTTCTTTTCATGTTTAAATCTCTGTATCATCTGGAATTTATTTCAGAATAAAGAGAAAAATAGGAATTTAGCTTTATTGAGTTAGCCAGTTGCCCTAATACTGTTGTTGCTAGGTAATGTCGAGCATACTCATAGAGACCCCTATACACAGCAGAACGAAACACTGCCCAGTCTTGTGCCAGTCTCACTATACTTGCTATACCTGAGCCCATCATTGCAGCCACTGTCTATCCATCTTGTAGAGGGCCTTCCCCTTCTTCATTGACCATCCACCCTACCAAGTATTATATCCTTCTCCAGGGAATGGCTCCTTCTTACAACATGACTAAAGTTGGAGAGATGAAGTCTGGCCATTCTTGCTTCCAAGAAGCATTCTGGCTGCACTTCTTCCAGGAAAGATTTGTTATTCCTTTTAGCAGTCCATGGCACTTTCAGCATTTTTTTGCCAGCAGCACAACTCAAAAGCATGCACTCTTCTTCAGTCTTCCTTATTCATTGTCCAGCTCTCACATGCACATGAGAAGACTGAAAATACCATGGCTTTTGTCAGGCGTACCTTAGTCTTCAAAGAGACATCTTTGCTCTTCAGCACTGAAAAGAGGTCTTTTGTAGCCGATTTCCACAATGTGTCCTCTGATGTCCTGACTGCTGCTTCCATTGGTGTTGATTGTTGAACCAGATAATATGAAGTCTTTGACAACTTCAGTCTTTTCTCCGTTTATTGTGATGATGTTTATAGGTCCTATTGTGAGGATTTTTGTTTTCTTTACACTGAGGTGTAATCCATACTGCAGACTGTAGTCTTCAGTCTTCATCACTAAGTGCTTCAAGTCATCCTCACTTTCAGCAAACACAGTTGTGTCGTCAGTATATCAAAGGTTGTTAATGATTCTTCCTTCAATTCTGACGCCACATTCTTCTTCATATAGTCCAGCTGCTTGGATTTTTTGCTCAGTGTACCGATTGAATAAGTATGGTGAAAAGATACAACTCCAACGTACTCCCTACTTGATTTTAAACCATGCAGAGTCCCCTTGTTCTGTTCGAATGATAGCCTTCTGGTCTATGTACAGATTCTTCATGAGTACAATTGAGTGTTCGAAATTCCCATTCTTCTCAATGTTATCCATAATTTGTTATGAACCACACAATCAAATACTTTGTGTCAGTAAAACATAAGTAAACATCTTTCTGGTATTCTTTGCTTTGAGCCAAGATCCATCTGGCATCAGCAATGATATCCCTCATTCCATATCCTCTTCTGAATCCAGCTTGCATTTCTGGAAGTTCTCTGTCAGTATACCACTGCAACCATTTTAGAGTTATCTTCATTAAGATTTTATTGAGTACAATATTAATGATACTGTATGATAATTTCCACCTTCTGTGGGATCACGTTTCTTTGGAATGGGTACAAACATGGATCTCTTCCTGTTAGTTGGCCAGGTAGCTGTCTTCCAAATCTCCTGGCATAGCCAAGTGAGTGCCTCCAGAGTGGCATCCATTTGTTGAAACATCTCAGTGAGTATTCGGTAAATTCCTGGAGCCTTGTTTTCACCACTTCTTTCAATGCAGCTTCAATTTCTTCCTTCAATACCATTGATTTTTGATCATATGTCATCTCCTGAAATGGATGAACATCGACCAATCCTTTTTGGTACAATGACTCTGTGTATTTCCTCCATATTCTTTTGATGTTTCCTGCATCATTCAATATTTTGCCCACAGAATCTTTCAATATTGCAATTTGAGGCTTAAATTTTTTCCTCAGTTCTTTCAGCTTGAGAAATGCCAAGCATGTTCTTCTCTTTTTGTTGTCTAACTCCAGTTCTGTGCATATTTCAGTATAATAATTGACTTTGTCTTCTTGAGCTGCTCTTTGAAATCTGTTCAGCTCTTTTATCTTGTCATTTCTTCCACTTGCTTTAGCTACTCTCCTACTCTCTTCAAAGGCAAGTTTCAGAGTGTCTTCTGACATCCATTTTGGTCTTTTCTTACTTTTCTGTCTTTTTAATGACCTCTTGCTTTCTTCATGGATGATGTTCTTGATGTCATTCCACAACTCCTCTGGTTTTCAGTCATCGGTGTTCAATGCATCAAATCTATTTTTAGATGGTCTCTAAATTCAGGGGGATCATATTTTGGCTTTCATCGACTTGTTTTAATTGTTCACCTTCAACTTGAACTTGCATATGAGTGGTTGATGGTCTGTCCCACAGTCAGTTCCTGGCTTTGTATTGGCTGAAGATATTGAGATTTTCTAGTGCCTCTTTCCACAGATGTAGTTAATCTGATTCCTGTGTACACCATCTGGTGAAGTCCATGTCTATAGCCACCATTTGTGTTGTTGAAAAAAAGGTACTTGCTATGAATCATTGGTCTTGCAAAATTCTATCATGTGATCTGCAGCATTATTTTTATCACCAAGGCTGTATTTTCCAACTACCAGTGACTCTTCTTTGTTTCCAACTTTTGCATTTCAGTCACCAGTGATAATTTACACATCTTGTCAAGTTCAGACTGCAGAAGTTGATAAAAATCTTCAATTTTCTTATCTTTGGCTTTTGTGGTTGGTGCATAAATTTGAATAATAGTTGTGTTAACTGGTCTTCCTTGTATCAATATTATCCTATCACTGACAGCATTGTACTTCAGGATAGATCTTGAAACACTCATTGTGATGATGAATGCCGTGCCATTCCTCTTCAATTTGTCATTCAGAGCATAGTAGATCATATGGTTGTCTGATTCAAAATGGCCAAAACCAGTCCATTTCAGCTCTCTAATGCCTAGGATATTGATCTTTACGTGTTCCATTTCATTTTTGACAACTTCCAATTTTCCTAGATTTATACTTCACACATTCTGTGATCCAATTATTAATGGATGTTTGCAGCTGTTTCTCCTCAGTTTGCATCATGCCACATCAGTAAAGGGAGGTTCCAAAAGCTTTACTTTACCCATATAATTAAGGTTTCTTCCACTGTGATGAGGCATCTCTTTTCTAGTCTTATTTTGAGTGCCTTCCAACCTAAGGGGCTCATCTTCTGGCACTGTATCAGACAGTGTTTCTCTGTTATTCATAAGGTTTTCCCTGGCCAATTCTTTGAAAAGTGGATGGCCTCTCCCTTCTTCCAAGCTTGTCTCAGTCTGTAAGCTGCATTGAAACCTGTGTACCATGTACAACCCTGCTCATGTTTGAAATACCAGTGGCACAGCCTACAGCCTCCCAGTAACACACAAGCCACAACAGTAGGACAAACTGACAGACATATTTGTCTCCCTTAGCTGTTCAAAACCTCTTCACCTTCCCCTTACCTGGATCCTGCCACCATCAGCCCTGGCTTTTCCCCCTTCCTGATTTTGAGTGGGGGCTCTTTCCCTCCCCCTTACCTAGATTCTGCCCAACATTTTCCTACATTTATCATATGCCACATCTTTCCATGATTTCAGTCTGTCCTTAATTGTTCTTTCCCTTGAGAGCACAAAACTTACTATTCCAGATTTATGTTGTATTTTTTAATTTGATTGTTCTAGTTATCCATCATAAATGTTATTTTCCATAATTTCCCTTGTTGTTTTCTCATGTTTGTTTTTCTAGAAGGATATGGTATAATTTTATCACATTTGGGAAACATTCTGTTAGAATATTTTCATGTGGGTCACATTCCATTTATTGATTGCTATATGAGGAATTGAAATTCTAAAAACATTGAGCATATTTAACTCAAAAACAAGCTATGCTTTATATTTAAGCCTTTTTTTTTTAATATCCTAAAGAAGTTCTTAAATTTCTTTATATAAAGATTTTGTAATTTTTGTTAAGCATATTTTTAGATATTTTATCTTTCATTATTTCCATGAATGAGGTTGTTCTACTGTTCTCTAAACAGTGATTTTTTAAAAACTCAAAAGCTAATAATTTTTGTATATTAATTTTGAGACCAGTTGAGTTACCAACTATTTTTCCCTTCTCTTGCATTTTCCAGTTATATAACTGTATTACATGCAAATAATAATAATAATTTTATAATTTCCTTCCCATTTTGATATTTATTATATCTTTCTCTTAACAATTAGCATTAACAGGTATTTCTAATGTGAAGTACTTGAAATTATAATGTTTATGGTGGATATTTTAGTTTTCTGTGGCTGTATATTAAACCACCCTAATCTTGGTGGTTTAAAACATTCACCATTTATTATCTATCACAGTTCTGTGGGTTTACTTGGATTAACAGAGCAGGTCTTCTATGAGTTTTACTTGGGATTACTCATGCAACTGTCCTGAAATTGCATCAGGGACTGGATCTAAAGACATGACTGGGACACTGTAACAGCTGATCGTTTCTTGTCTCCTTGTTTTCTCAGGGTCTGTCCACTGTCAATATTTTCACAACATAGTCTAACAAGCAGTGTAGTTAGGTTTCTCACATGGTACTTCAAATCTCTTCAAAAGTGCAAAAGTGAAAGTGGGTAAGGTTTCTTCAGTACAGAACTTACTTAGAATTACTTCCATCCCCTTCTATTGCTTAAGCAGTCACAGGGTAATCCAGATATAACAGAGAGAAAGGGAAATAAATTTTATTTTTCAGCTGGGGGATGAAGAATGTCCAGTCTTCTTTAATAACATTTCTCACAATCTCCCTTCTGCCACAAATTATTCATATTCCTTTCCAAATTATTCATATTCCTAGGGCTACTATAAGAAAATACCACAAAGTGCATGGCTTTAAATTGAAAAAAAAAAAAAAAGTCTCATGCTTTTGGAGGCCAGAAGTACAAATTCTAGGATCAACTCTTGGAAATTGTCCCTACTTTTTGGTAGTCGTGGGCATTCTTTGGCATTCTTTGGCTTGTACATTGTTATTCACATGGCATCTCACCCTGTATCTGTCTCTCTCTGTGTGTCTATACCCCTCTTTATAAGACTTCACTCAGAAAAAATTAGGACCCAAACTAATCCAGTATAATATTATTAACATAACAAAATAAACTCTATTTCCAAAAAAAAAAAAAAAATCACATTCAGAGATACAGGGATTGCAATTTCATTTCTTTTGGGGGCATATAATTGAATCCATACATAACATTCTTATTTCTTGTGAAGTATATTTATCACCTCCCAGGAACTCCAAAAGTTTTATCCTAAGTTTCAAAATCAAGAAATCATCTAAATTAGCTCCAAATGTTCATTAGGCTCCTCAGGAATATCTACTATTAAAATATAGATCTTACTTTAGAATTTATGTGTGTGTGTGTGTGTGTATTTACAATCACATACTCAACATACAATGACAAGAGAGCCAAAAAGATATTTCTGTTCAAAAGAAATAAGAGAAAACAAAAGGCACATAGCACCTCGTAGTCACTGGTCTGTGGTAATTTTGAAAGCCAAATAGGAAAATAGAGCTACTCTTTGATTTGAGACTAGTTCTAATTCTTGGGGGTGATTCTCTGGGGCTTATGGTTTCACACTGTGGGCTCTTGGTTTCATCCTTTGAGTTAGTTATCCATAAGAAATTTCCCATGTAAGCCATTGAATAAATCCATTTCTATGTTAGTTTCCTGCCTGTAAGGAATTGAGGATAATAAAGTCTCTTTAGTTTTGAACAGTCTCTATCCTTTCCAAAACATCTAGTATAAGTCCCTTAAAATTTGTATAGGTTTCCTGTGTATTAACTAAAATCTACTCCAGTAAACAAAGTCACGCCCACTTATCTTTTCAAGATTCTCCCCTCTCTACCCTGTACTGAGAGTCAAAATACTATACAACAAAACTCTTAAGAATTTTAGACAGTCTATTGTCTAGCAGAGAGGGTCTGAAAGAAAACATTATTCTAAAGTCTTAGCAAAGAGTCTTATAGCTGCAAGCTTGAGGTCTTCGTTCTGAACGCACATGATCTTTTTACATGCCATAGATTTAATTTTTATCCTGAGACTCTTTCTTACTATAAGAGTATTTTTATGGCAGGAGAATATGATAATATGAAGCAATTATATTTTGCAAGATAAGATAATGAAGATATTTGCAAAGAGCAAATGTTGGGAATGTTTCCTCTAGATTCTGCTTGAAAATACTTTCTACTGACAATCTACCTGAAAATCTCATTATTCACATTCAGGTGTGTGTGTATGTGTGTAGTGTGTGTGTGGTGTGGATGTGTGTGTGCATAATATATTCCTTATTTCCTAATGATACACACATGCAGCACAGATAATTTTCACATTACCTGCAATAACATTGTTAGCAAAATGCCCATCATCTCATAGAACAGGTGGCCCTTTTTCCAAGGACACTTTTATTTCTCTTTACTTTCAGCCTTTACAATCTCTTCCAGACCCTTATGTCTTCTGTTCACTACCATGCCCAAATGCAAATGCAACATGTGTGATTTTTTTGTTAGAGGTTTAAGTACCAATTCTTTTCCAATTATTTTTGATCTATAACAAATTACCTCAAAGATTAGAGAATTAAAACAATGATAACTTTGTTTGTATCTTAGTAATTTGTGGGAAGACCATGCTCAGCATTCTTCAAGCTGAAAGAACTGAAGAAAAAATTCAAGCCTCTAATTGCACTACTGAAGGATTCTATGGACAAAATATTGAATGACGTGAGAAGGATCAAAAGAAAATTGAAGCAATACAGTCACTGTACCAAAAATAATTGGTCAACATTCAATCATTTCAGGAGATAGCATATGATCAAGAACCAGTGATACTGAAGTAAGGCATCCAAGCTGCACTGAATGAATTGGTGAAAAATAAGGCTCCAAGAATTTACAGACTATCCATTTAGATGTTTAAACAAACAGATGCAGTACTTAAGGCACTTACTCGTTTATGCCAAAAGATTTAGAAAACCTCTATGTGGCCAGTAGACTGGAAGAGATCTATATTTGTGCTGTTCCAACAAAAAGGTGACCCAACAGAATATGGAAATTATCAAATAATATCATTAATATAATACGCAAGTAAGATTTTGCTGAAGATAATTAAAAAATGGTTACACCAGTATATTAAGAGATCTTCCAGAAATTCAAGGTGGATTCAGAAGTGGATGTGGATCAAGGAATATAATTTCTGATGTCACATAGATCTTGGATGAAAACAAAGATGTTTACCTACAATGCAAAGGCATTTGACAGTGTAGATCATAACAAATTATGTATAATGTTGTGAAGAATAAGAGTTCCAGAACACTTAATTGTGCTTGTAAGGAATCTGTACATAGACCTTAGACTGCCATTCAAAAAGAACAAAAGGATACTGCGTTGTTTAAAGTCAGGAAGGGTGTGTGTCAGGGTTGAGTCCTTTAGCCATACTTATTAATCTATATGTGAGCAAATAGTCCAATAAACTGGACTATATGAAAAACATGGCATCAGGATGGGAGGAAGACTTATTAACAACCTTAGATTGCAAATTATACAATCTTCCTTGCTGAAAGTAAAGATGACTTGAAGCACTTACTGATGAAGATCTAAGACTACTATCTTCGGTATGGATTACACCTCAACATAAAGAAAACCACCAGACCAATAAGTAACATCATGATAAATGGAGAAAAATAATCAGGGATTTCATTTTACTGGAATCCATAATCAACACCAATGGAAGCAACAGTCAAGAAATCAGAGGTCACATTGCATTGGGCAAATCTGCTTCAAAAATCCTCTTTAAAGTATTGAGGAGAGAAGATGGCAATTTTACAACTAAGGTGTGCCTAACTCAAGCCATGATATTTTCAGTTACTTCATTTACATGTGAAAGCTGTACAATGAATAAGGAACCAAAGAATTGATGCCTTTGAACTATGGTGCTGGCAAAGAATACTGAAAATACCATGGACTGCCAGAAGAATGAACAAATCTGTCCTGGAAGAAGTGCAGCTGGAATGCTCCTTAGAAGTGAGAATGGCTAGACTTCATTTCACCTTTTTTGGTCATACTGCCAGAAGAGACCAGTCCCTTGAGAAGGATACCATGCTTCATAAAGTAAAGAGTCATCAAAAAAAGGGGAAAATCCTCAATAAGATGGATTGACACAGCGGCTGCTGCAAGGGTGGGCTCAAGCAAGGATTGTGAAGGTGGCACAAGACCAGGTCGTGTTTCATTCTATTGTACAGAGGGTCAGTATGAGTTGAAACAAGCTCTATGGCACTGTGGTAAAGGTTGTTGTCAACTTGGCTGGGCCTGGTTGAGTGGTTGGGCAGCTGGAGGTAGTTATTTCCCATGATGAAACTGGCAATCAACTCCATGGTGGTAAACTTCCACAAGCAGCTGAATAGTTGCTTTAGGGATGTGGTCTGTTTCCCCTATATAAGGAAAAGCTTTGGGATTGGTCTCTAGCCTTTTGGCACACTTGAACCCTGCATGTAGCCAAATCATTGTTCAACAGCCTGCCACGCCCTGCTGATTTTGGGACTTCATCTGGAGTTGAATTAGTGGCTTGCCATATTGCTTGGTGACACTAAGACTGTGCTTTTTTACTTGTCAACCTTGGACTTGTCAGCCTCAGCAGCCAGCAGCTGTCTGAGTGAAGAAAAGCCTCCATCTTCCAGGAGCAGGAGGCAGAGCTGAAGCCCAAGGTTGAGGGGCTTTCATACAGCCCCTAGAGCCTGGCACTTTGAACTTGGACTTAAAGCCTCCAAACTGTAAGAGAATACACTCCTGTTCTTCAAGCTATCCCATTTGTGGTATATTCTTGTCAGAGTGGCACTGGGTAACCAGACTGGCACTTAACAACAACAATAACATTCAGTACATTCCTACCATATCCTGACTTGACTACAGAGAAAAATATTTCTTTGGTTACCGATGGTCATGTACCAGATAAAAGAACAAAAGTCATGCATTGCTGATTATATTTAATTTTGCTGAATACAACAGAGAGATGGTTATGTTCACTCATTTTACTTTAGTCAAAAGCTCCCTGGCTCTTTTACACTTTTATAGCAACAGTCAAATATCTGGGCACAATGAGAGCTGAAGTCATTTGGAGGCTTGACTAGGATGCTAGGATAGTTACTTCATGTAGTCTCAAAGTTCCTTCTCTAGGTTTCTCCACTTGATCTCTTCATATGTTCTCTCTGTATGGTAGTTTATTTCTCAAATAACAACTTGTGGGGTAGTAAATTACTTAATATGGCTTTTCTACCTATAAGTCTTTGTAAATTCCAAGGTGGGATTTGCTATGAGCAACTGAGGAGCTCCTGATTGCAAAAGTTGTCCAACTGGAGTATTTCTGTTGGGAGTGGCACAAAACAATGTTCTGGGAGGTTCCCACTCTCTCTCAGGTGCTTAGAGTTCTGGTGCTATGATTGGCTAGTTTGACCACTCTGCCGGGCTGAAAGAAGGCCTCCTAGAGGCAGAACTCTCTCTGCTGGTTGAGGAAGACGTGCTGCTGAAAGAGACAGGTGCTGCTGAAAGAGACAGGCACTCCTGAAAGAGACATGTGCTGCTGGGAAAGAGATGCAAGAGACAGGCATTGCTGAGTAAGACACTGAGGGACATGCATTGCTGGGGGAGAGACTGTGAGAGACTTGGCTGAGAGACGGTGGGCTGGGAAAGAGACTGAGCATTTTTTCCTGAATTTGAATTGTAGCCTGGTGCTTCCCTAATAAACCTTGTAATCTGTGAGTTCTGTGTGGCCACTGCAGCGAATTATCGAACCCAGGAGAGAGGTGGTGGGTGCTCTGCGAGGAAAGTTTGGAGAAAGGGCTGGAGGGAGGCAGCATGTCTGGCCTCGCAGGAATAGGGCTTTGGTTATTGATGGTGATTCTGTCTTCCTCTTGTGGCCTCCTTATTCTTTTTGCACAAACTAAGGCTCCCAATAAAACCAAAGAAGGAATTGCCAGGCCTTTTTGAAGGTTTAAATTAGAACTGATGCTGTGTCACTTCATTGTTTTTATCACATAAATAGTTACAAAGTCACCCCAGCAAAAAAGAAATAAGTTTTACTTCTCAATAGTAGAGTGAAAAAAAAAAAATTATGGACAGTTTTAATCTAACAAAGACTATTTTACAAAAATTTTTACTACAATTGAAATTTGTTTAATATTTCAGCATTAAGCAGGTAGTTTTTGCTTTGAGTTAAAATAGCTATTTTTTTTCTTTTTAATTATGTTATGAAAAATTCTAATAGTTATCATCTTATCAAGCACTACTATCAGAGAAGAGGGAGCTCTGGTGGCATAGTGCCTAAGGCATTTGACTGCTAACCAGAAGGCTGATAATTCAAACTCACCAGCCACTCCTCAGAAGGAAGGTTGGGCAATCTATTTCCATAGTGATACCGCCTCAGAAACCCAAGGAGGGGTTGCTATGAGTCGGATCTGACTCAACGGCAGTGTGATTTGGATCAGAGAAGAATAATATTTTTGTGGTGAAAATATACAAACAACATATGCCAATTCAACAATTTCTACATATATAAATAACTGACATTATTTACAAACCTCAAATTGGGCAATCATTCTTGATATCATTAGCAAATGTTTCCACCATCATTACCATAAACTTAATAGCCCTTTATCATAGTTTTAAAAAATGATCTTCAGGTTCTATTAAGATAATAATGAGTTTTTCTTTTTTTCAACAAATTCAAATATGGTGAATCCATAAATTATATCTTTATACTGAATTATTCTTGCATTTTCAGAGTAAAACTCTCATAGTCAATGTATAAAAGTGTTGCATTATGAGCCTTAAAATTGTCTCATTTAAGATTTCTGCATGAGTAATCAAAATCGAAACCTTTTTTTTTTTTGTCTTTTTGTGAGAGAGAATGAGAGTGAGCAAGCAAGAGAAAGAGAGAGATTTTTTTAAAACTTTAGTAGAATTATTATTCTAGTTTTTTTTTTTTTTTTTTAAATAGTTTGGGAAATTTCCTTTTTTCCCCTATGGTCTGAAAGAATTTAAATTACATTCTGATTATTCCTCAGAAGTGTGAAAGAGATCTCCTGTAAACCCATCTGGGCCTATGTTAACTACTTCAAACATGGTTAACTATTTCAAATATTTTTCTCTTTTCATTCCATAGTTGTTGTTAAATTGACTTTTTGTTTTAAATTTTTGACCAGGATTTGTTTGCTCATTTTTATTTCCCTATTAAATTACATAATTCCACAAAGTTTGTGAAAATTTTGCATAGAAATGAGCCAAAATTCTCCAAATCTCTCTGTTCTTGGCAAACTTTTCCCTTTTAAACCATAATCCTATGTTATTGTTGTTGTTATGTGCCATCAAGTCAGACCTGACTCATAGCGACCCCTCCTTGGGTTTCCAAGGTAGTATCACTACGGAAGTAGGTTGCCTCATCTTCCTTCTGAGGAGTGGCTGGTGGGTTTGAACTGCCAGCCTTCTGGTTAGCAGTCAAGTGCTTTAGGCACTATGCTACCAGAGCTCTCCATAATCCTATACTTTGGCTTTTTTTATTATGTTAGGAAGCAGTTTATCAGTAGGATAGTCCTATAATTTGTGATTTCATGAGGGAAAAATCTGAAATATGAAAATTTATTCTAAAAAATCTTTTGGAATATTCCATTTGAAGCTCAGTATACAATTTCTCAATAAATTCAGAAGAGCCAATTTTTCCTCCATTGTTGGAAAAGATTCCTCCTTCTATAGTTGAGCACCAAATAAAAATTGGCATACATTTAGAGTCCAGGTTGTACAAAAAATAAGTGCATTTGTATACTAGAATCACATGCAGTGGACCAAGATGCTCAAATTATGGAAGACAGAAAAAGCACAAACCTACCCATCTTATGCATACTTTAGGATACATTCATTGAGAGGAATGGAAAAATGCTATGTGGGTTATCACATTGAAAAATAGGACACAGCCAAAATCTGAAGAAAAACCTGTACTTCTGGACATTTTTTTTTCTCATTTTGTTCCTGCTTCCATGTATTTGGCACATATTCTTCATAGTTTATGATGAAGGTATGGTTATTGCTTTGTTTCATTGAAGGTCATATTTTCTTCTGTTACTTTCCTTTGTTTTTGCTTCTTATGAATTTTACAGAACAAAAAATCAAATTATGATGCTCTGCTTCTTCACATTTATTATAAAGTCGAGATGCTTAATTTTAATATTTTTAATGTAGTATTATGCAAAATTTTATTTTATCAGAAAGTATTACCAACCTAATATTTTTATATAAGGTTTTATAATATATTTTTATATTAGGTATTATAAACCTAACATTTTTTATTTATTAGCCTATTATTTCCTAATCATTAATTTTCTAGTTTCTTATTTAATTTGTGACTTTTAAAGTTCAACTTATATTGATTTTACAATTTATATTTGCAATTAAACAATATATTGACTTTTAAAAATGTTGTTGGTAATTAGAATTCTATCTCAAGGTAACAAACCAAAATAATTTCCACTTTAGTATTGTATTTCATAAAAACTAACATTATTTCAAGCATTTAATTGAATATTCACTAAAACAAGCATGATGATTTAACTACATTAATTAAATAAGAAAAATATGAGAAACCCAGAGTTCAAATATGTACATCTGTTCTCAAGTCTATAATTATGCCAAAATCTATTGCCGGTTTTATTTAAATCTATGGTACAAACTATTCCTTCTGTCATATGCATTCACCCTAACTTAGTTTCCTAATTAATTTCTATATTTATTCCTGTTTATAGTGAAGATAAAATTTGATTATAAAAGAGAGAGATTTTTTGAAATGTTCCCTTTAAAGTATATGTATTTTTCATTTAAAGTTTTTCTACTATTATTTTAGCACCCTTTTCCTTTCACTTTTTCATTCATTCAGCTCTTTGCATATAAATGAGAACTTAATGTGTGCCAAAATCTGTGCTCATTTGCTGGAAATACAATGGTGAGCAAGATGAATACAGTCTGTTCTGTCCTTATGGAACTTAAAATATAGAAAGAAAATTATAATAAAATTATAACATGCTTTTTAAAATGTCATGGCAGAGGAAGTACAGTTATTAAGGTAAGATACAGAAAAGGTCTCTAAACCAGAGTTAGGTGGTTAGAGATAAAAAAAAATAAGGAATTATTTATGTATTCAAGCAGCATCTTTGCCAGAAGCCATGTTAATTTTCTTTGTATCATTTTAACTTTAGTGCAATCCCTGGACTGGATAGAATTTATGCTTTAATTCTGAAGTCTGATGAATTGTGAATTTAGTAAGTAGAAAACATTTTTCTATTTCTTATTATCATTGTTTGTACATTAAGGCAATTGTATGCTCACAATAATATGGTTAAAGTGAAGAGATAAAATGTTGGAAACTAGACAAAGTTAGATCAAGGAACCCACAAAATGATTAAAATAATAAAATCATTCTTTCTACAACATTTATATATGGAAGGAAAATTTCTTTGTTGGTTACCAGGGATGGAAGGGAAAGGGAAGGAAGACTGCCAAAAAAAAAATAAATAATAACATTGACCTTGACCTGTGTCACTTTAGTTTTGTGTATTTCACTATACATAAATTATATTTCAATAAAATGTATTTTAAAGAAAAAAAATCATTTCCTCAAAGTGGATCCTGTGACTTTAAGATATATGACTTTACTCATGAGATTCCATCAGCTTTTTAAATATTGGAGAAGGAGTATCAATTTTTCAATACTAAGTCTTTTAGTGTAACAAAACCATCAAATTTCTGGTTTTCTAGGTCATTAATTTATTATTTAAGGATGGCTATTAGTATTTACATAAATGGAGAGAAGAAAATGCACTAATTCATTTTTATCAAGTTTAGGGAAAAATACTTTCAGAGTATTAGGTTCATATGGTAAAATAATAAATGAAGTCATAAATAATAAAATATAATTTATTGCAATCTATATATGCAATTTCAGTTAATAATGAGACTAACATTTTTAGAATTGTCTTAATTAAACAAATAGCTAATAATTCATATGCTGTTGTTGTTAGATGCCGTGGAGTCGTTTCCGACTCATAGCGACCCCATGCACAGCAGAACAAAACACTGCCTGATCCTGTGCCAGCTCCACGATCCCTGCTATACTTGATCCCATCATTGCAGCCACCATGTCAATCCATCTCCTTGAAGGCTTCCCCCTCTTTCGTCGGCCCTCCAACCTACCAAGCATGACATCCTTCTCCAAGGAATGATCCCTTCTGACAACATGACCAAAATAGGTGAGACGAAGTCTGGCTATTCTCACTTCCAAGGAGTATTTCGGGTGCTCTTTTTCCAGGACAGATATGTTAGTTCTTTTAGCAGTCCACAGTACTTTCAGCATTCTTCGCCAGCACCACAACTCAAAAGCATCAACTCTTTTTTGGCCTTCCTTATTCATTGTCTGGCTCTCACATGCATATGAGGCAATTGGAAATAACATAATTTCTGTCAGGCACACCTTAGTCCTCAAGGAGACATCCTTGCTCCTCAGCACTTGAAAAAGTTCCTTCGCGGTTGACTTTCCTAATGCTACATGACGTCTAATGTCCTGACTGCTGCTTCCATTGGCTTTGATTGTAGAACAAAGCAACATGAATTCCTTGACAACCTCAATCTTCTCTCCATTTATTGTGATGCTGCTCATTGGTCTGGTTGTGAGGACTTTTGTTTTCTTTATAGTGAGACGTAATCCATACTGCAAACTGTATTCTTCAACCTTCATCAGTAAGTGCCTTAAGTCATCCTCACTTTCAGCAAGCAAAGTTGTATCGTCTGCATATGTTAATGATTCTTCCTCCAATCCTGATGCCATGTTTTTCTTCAGATAGTTCAGCTTCTCGCATTATTTGCTCAACATATAGATTGAATAAGTACAGGGAAAGGAAACAACCCTGACGCACTCCTGTCCTGATTTTAAACCAGGCAGTGTCCCCTTGTTCCTTCGAATGACAGCCTCCTGGTCAAGGTACAGATTTCTCATGAGTACAATCAAGTGCTCGGGAATTCCCATTCTTCTCAATGTTATCCATAATTTGTCATAATCCACATAATCAAATGCCTTTGCACAGTCAATAAAACACAAGTAGACATCTTTCTGGTATTCTTTGTCTTGAGCCAAGATCCATCTGACAACAGCTATGATATCCCTTGTTCCA
>NW_006921970.1:891968-896579 GCF_000298275.1 Orycteropus afer afer | reverse complement strand
AGTAGATCACATGGTTGTCTGATTCAAAATGGCCAAACCAGTCCATTTGTGCTCACTGATGCTGAGGATATTAATCTTTATGTGTTCCATTTCATTTTTGACAACTTCCAATTTTCCCAGATTCATACTTCGTACATTCCATGTTCCAATGATTAATGGATGTCTGCAGCTGTTTCTCCTCAATTTGAGTGGTGCCACAATGCAAATGGTGTTCTCGAAAGCTTTACCTTATCCATAGGAGTAAGGCTGAGTTTACTCAGATGATGCAGCTCTTTCCCAGTCCTATTTTGAGAGCCTCTAACCTAACCAGACTATTCATAAAGTTGTGCAGTAATGTATCAAACAGTGTTTCTTTGCTATTCATAAGGTTTTAGCTGGCCAATTATTTGAGAAATGGACAACCTCTTCCTTCTTCTTAGTCTGTCTCAATCTGGAAGCTGGGATGATACCTGTGCAACATGTGCATCCCACTGGGTTAGAGACACCGGTGGCTCAGCCTAAAAACTCACATCAACACGTCACCATGATAGGACAAACCGACAGACAAGTTTGCCTCCCTGTTGGAAACCTCTCGTATCACCCTTACCTGGGTCCCTGAAGCTGACTCCTCCTCTGTCCAGATTCCTAGGCTTTTTAATCCCCTTTCTCCTGCTCTCCCACCCTGCTGATTTGGGTGTGCCTGAGTTCCTCTCTTCACCTGGATCCCTGCAACTGACAGGGACAATAATTCCTATAAATATTGGAAATAACTATAATACCTTATTTTCTTTAAGTGATATGTACTTTTTTGTCAGGTGCTTTCTCAATTCTCCATTAATTTGAACAATTTAAAGTCAAGGTGCTTTGTTCTTGTTGTTATGTGCAGTCGAGTCAGCCCCATCTCATAGTGACCCCTCTTTAGGTTTCCGAGGCGGTATCACTATGGAAGTAGATTGTCCAACCTTCCTTCCAAGGAGTGGCTGGTGGATTTGAACCACCAGCCTTCTGGTTAGCAGTCAAGTGCCTTAAGCACTATGCTACCAGAGCTCCTACCAAGGTGCTTGCCACATGTATTTACTCTGGACTATTTTCATTGAGATTTATGATATTGATTAAATCATTTGTTTCTGAGTAAAAAGTTCCTGTTACTGACATAAAGATGATAGTAAGTAACCAATTTTGAATTTGAATTGCATAAATAAAATAGAACAGAAAAAAAAAAAAAATGTTGCCATTGAATCAATTTCAACTCATGGTTACTCTATCAGTTTCAGTGGACTGTGTACCATAACATGTTCAACAGCTGTAATCATACAGAAGTGGTCCCTGTTGTTTTTGTTGTCAGTTCAAGTCAATTCCAACTCATGGAGACCCCATATGTACAGAGTAGAACTGCTCCATGGGGTTTCCACAGCTATGACTTTGTGGATGCAGATTGCCAGGCCAGGTCTGTCTTCTGAGGAGCCTCTGAGTGGATTAAGCACCACTACTAACCAAAAGCTTGGAACTTCACCTCCAACCAGAGGTGCCTTGAAAGAAAGGCCTAGAAATCTGCTTCTGAAATATCATAGCCATTGAAAACACTATGGAGCACAGTTCTACTCTCACACAAGTTAGAATTAACTCACAGGCAACTGTGTGTGTGTGTGTTTTTTTTTTTTTTAAATCTATGGAAGTACATCACTAGTTCTTTCGTTGGTGCTACTGGGTAAATTAGAACCACCAACAGTTTGGTTAGTAGCCGAGAACAAACTATTTGTGTCACCCAGAGACCTAGAATATCATATTCTAATCTAAAATCTCATCCCATTTCAAATACATCTAAAACAGCTATGACAGCAGTCTAGATGAAAACATGGTTTTTCTGAAAGATTTTGACATCTCACATTGACCTTACCTGCACAAAACCCTAGGTAGTGGAAATAATTGGCCAATTGACATTGACTCTAACTTTTATTCACCCTATGTATTCACCTTCTGAATAGAATTGTTCCAAAGATTAAATAGGTATACATGTGCAAATGTATTTTTTAAAGTAAAAAGTATATGCCTTTGTATGTAACTGGCTTATTAAAAAATATCAACTCAGTGAAATATATTATATTATATAAATTATACTACATGTATGTGTGTGTGTGTGTGTGTGTGTATCACGTTATTGGTTTTCGATCGTGATTGCTGAATCTCTCTTTTTCTTACCTCTACAGACTTGAGACTAGTGTGTAATATTTTGGATATTTACAGTTTGAAAGTTTCAGTGAAGTTTGAAATTTTAATCAGACTTAATTTAAGGGTTACAATGAACCAAGAATGCCTGGAGATAGAGTCTATACAACTTTCCTGTTTAACACTCCACTTCCAAGGGTTACAGAATTACTTTTCCCCTCTGGGTTGGTCATTACTACTTCTCCAACTCTAATCTGCCTGTTACTACCTTCTGTGAGTTTTGGGCATTCAAAAGCTTGTTCTTTAATGGTAAATATGGGTAAATTCTCTGGAAAACCCTAAGGCCTACCTCAAATGGGACTCAATCTCTTTCACCCCACTGAGTTCTACAATGTCTTCCTTCTAAGTCCCCCTTACCTCCTAAGTGGCCCTCTAATGCGGAATTAAGTTAAACCAAAACCAAAAACCAAATCTATTGCCATTAAGTCAATTCTGACTCATAGTGACCCTATAGGACAGAGTGGGTGGTGTGGCATTGTGTCAGTGACAGCAAGAAGAGTATAACTGCTTCTTTGGGTTTCCAAGGCTGTAAACTTTATGGAAGCAGATTGCCATATCTTTCTGCTATGGAGAAGCTGGTGGGTACAAACTTCTGACCTTTCAATTACTTGCCAAGTGATTTAACTATTGTACCAACAAGACTCCTTGGCTAAAGTCAATGGAGCTCAAATATGGAAAATTTTGGTTGTATTCTTTGCTCCAGAGCAAATAGTGAACATGTGGGCTGCTCCACTGCATGCTTTCTTTGCATGCCTGACTCCTCATTCTAATTTTTTTTCTTTCCTGCTCACATAATACAAGAACTGATCTATAGGCCATTATCTAGAAAACTGCAAAATGGATACAAATCTATCATTTTGGAATTCATTCCAATTCTGCAATTCTTTTGGCATTTCCCTCTCATTTGGAAAGTGGGCAAATCAAATAATGAATTGTATTAATCAAGTGATCCTACACACAAATGTGAAATTGGAACCACAAAAAATCAATTAAGAAGATATGCTAAGTGCTCTGAGATTAGAGAATACGAGAATTTTACCTAGCCATAAAGACCAGGAAACATTATTTGGAAGCCGTAAATGAAAAACACAAGGAGCAGTTAGGTGATATATATGAATGGGGCTTAACAAGACTTTTTTTTTCTCTTACAAGAGACTGGACAAGTAATACAGGAGGCCTAGTAGTGTAGTGGTTAAGGCATTTGGCTGTTAACCAAAAGGTCAGTGGTTTGAATCCACCAGCTGCCCTGTGGAAGAACGATGAGGCTATCTGCTTCCATAAAGATTTACAGCCTTAGACCCAATGGGAGTTTCTACAAATCAGAATCAAGTCAATGGCAGTGAGTTTGTTTTTTGGGTTTTGGAAAAGTAGTGCTCTGGATATAGCAACAAGGGGTAAGAATAATATCTCACCTCTTGGACATGAGATGTGAAAAAACAAACAGTCACTTCTTGAAAATTTTGTACTAGTTAAATTTTCTCACCAGAGAGAATTTCACTTAAGAAAATGAAGGATTTGAAAATTGAGGGAATTTGCTAGTGACAAAACTGGAAGTCTAGTGAGCACAGCAAAATGACTTGTGCAGTGGGGCAATAGCTTGGGTGGTGTGGCATTGTGTCAGTGACAGCAAGAATTTAGGATGACAGTGTATTAGACAATCAATGATGTGGCTATACTTTGTTTCTGACTGACAAAAACAGAAAAGAGAAGCATATATTAATTTATTCTCAAAAGCTGCTGAAATGATAGTGAACACTTGGCCTAGGAACACTTAGACTTGCCTCTTTGGGCTGAACTGATGGTAAACACAGAAGTCATATATACTTCTTGCTAGTACACTCATTGTTAGAGGACCTAGAAGTAAAAATCATATCCTGAGTGGATCAGAATGTTAATGGTGAATCTAAAAGCTATCAGCAGCATCAGCAACAACATCAATAATATAGTACATGTGCCAGACAGATCACTGGGTAACACAAACAGTTTGCGTTCAGCTACTAACTAAAAATTTGGTAGTTTGTCTCCACCCAGTGACACCAGAGAAGAAAGGTCAATCTTACTTCTGTAAGATTTCAGCCACTGAAAACCCTAGGGAACATTGTTCTACTCTGACAGACATGGCCTTGCTATGAGTCAAAATCAACTTAATGGCCACAGGTTTGGTTGTTTTATTTATGTGCCAGACAATGTTCTGAACATGTAAATAGTAACTTGTATAACTCTCCCAGTAATGTTAGGAAGTAGGAATGACTATTATCTCTATGTTGCCTGAAGAGGAAATTTCAGAATAGAAAAGTTAAGTAACTACCCTCATATCTCAAAGTTAGTAAGTGATAAAGCTGGGATTTAAAATCTAGAAGCCTGACTGTAGTTCTTACTTTAAGGTAGAAGAGGTTTAAATATATT
>NW_006921970.1:888843-891548 GCF_000298275.1 Orycteropus afer afer | reverse complement strand
GGCACTTAACAACAACAACAAAACACATGCAATAAGAAGTTAGTATAAAGCATGACCTTGTACATAGAAGAAGGAGAAGACATACATACTGGAAAAACATTTTTGAGAAAGCAAGCATGACAAGGATGGTTACTTAAAACAGTATCTTTCTTCTTCTTATTTTTTATTAAAAGAACACTGATTTCATTGCAGATGGTGATTTTTGCTGTTGACATAGTTTATTTCCCAGTTTCCTTTGTTCTAGGCTGGAACACATGAAAATGTTATCTCCCAAGAGTGCTGTGTAGATTAGTAAAAAGTTGATTTATAGGGATTTACTCAGTTGGAAGAAGATCATTTTGTCCCCTTCTCTGTCTGTTGCTTCTGGTCTTGAATGTAGATATAATATTGGAACTCCTGCAGCCAATTTGAACCTGGAGGGGACCTTAAGTGATGACACGGAAATAAAAGGATCCTAGATCTAAAATGATATGCAGAAGCTGTCACAAAGCCCTGAGCTTCCCAATCACAACAATATTTTATATGAAAAGAAGTAAATTTGTTTTACACATTTTAAAAATATTTTCCTATTAAAAACAATTAAACACTATCTAACTCCCAGAAAGAATGGTTTCCAGATACTAATGAAAGTGATTATTTAAAAAAAAAAAAATGAGGGAAATGTTAAGTATGTTGAAATTGCATTAATGAGATAATGACTGAATTATGCTTGTTAGATAAGGCAAATGAAGATCATTGATGATATTAGCAAAAGAAGCTTCACAGAGTAATGTAGTTTGAAAAAAAAGATCAAATATTGAGCAGAAAACAAGAGGAGAAACAATAGAGACAATTTAAGAACATAATGTATTAGAAGCTTCACTCTGAAGTGGAATGTAGAGATAGGAGTGGTAGATAGAGGAAGTGTAGGATTAAAGCAGCTTTCTCTTTTGGTTTGTTAGGTTTTTTTGGATGTGTGTTGAGGAATACATGAGAATATGTTTGACTTGCTTTCTAATTAAAATCATGTTTATTTTCTTTGCTGGCTTGGAGGAAAACATAAAGAGAGACACTGAGAGAGTGACAAAAATATTTTTAAATGAAATTAAAAATAAGTGAAAATCCCAAATAAAGTAATATCAGTTTAAAGCTTTTGAAGGCAATAGGTAAAACTAACAATAGAAGAGAGACAACTATAATATCTTAAACACAGAATATAAAATAAAGTTTGCACCAGTACATTCTTAAAAACTCTTGCTAGTGATTAATAATCATATCAGAGTATTTTTATAATAAAATAGAGTTAATACTGTGATTAGAAGTACTTGAAAAGTTCATTACTAAATTATTAGAGTGATCATAAACAAGAACAAGTTTCTAAATTTTAAATAAGAGCTATGCTTACAGAATATTTCAGTTGTGAAATATCTGAAAGTGAATTTGAGAATGTCATGGTGAATTTGAGAAGGAAGATTTCTATGGCAAATTGTTTATGTGACAATAAGTTCTCTAATAGACACATTCAGCTGCCTGCTAAAATATCATCCAAGGAAAAAAGTATGAACAATGAATTCATCTCATTGTCTGCTTCCCCTCAAACTATAATTACATTTTTAAACTATAATTTTTCACCATATGCTACTCAGAAAATGTTTATACCTAGTAACTTATGAAAGCATAAAAGTTTTGTTGAAAAGAGAGCAAGCAAGTAGACAACTAAGCTTTTCACACAATTAAGTTAATTGATAAGTATTTTGAAATGATAAAGAAAATAAATTATTACATATTGAAGACCCAATGGATCCCTCATTAGGGTGATAATAAATAATAAAATTTTCCGTATTTAAAGGTTTTGACTGAAATATGTTAAATATGAAACGGATTTGGAGGAAAGAAAAAAACTACACTTTCAGCAGTTCAATCAACTTTTCACCAACAGATTCTTCATTAACGTTCTTAGGGGACTTGCAAAAACACTATAGAACCAAGCTTGCATCTGAATGGCTATCTATGAGCCATAAAGCCTCAGTTCTATTGATATGCCATTGTTAGTCCTCATTTGTCCATTTCATTAAGCTCAATACAATAAAAAAATGTTTTGTTTTTTTTTTTCTATAGAAGTGAATTCTGGATGGCAGAATATGCAGACAAGCTACACAGATCCTCTTCAACAAATAAAAGAGAAAACAATGGACAGAGATACAGAACATAATCCTGGAGCCCTGAGCTTTGAAAAGAAGGCTACAGAAGTAGATTAAAAACCAACTAATAGAAGTACATGAATGAAAACAGTGACTAAGGAGACAAATGAGATGCAGGCTGTCAGCACGATATTTCCAAATCGTGTTAGGACCTGACAATTAACTTAAAAATTGGCCCTGCTTGCCAAGGCTTCATGGACTACTATATGAGTAATTGACTACTGAAAAGGGAAACAGCAAAGAAGGAGACAAACTGAGCTATGGACTTTTGGCTGTCTAGAGGGCACAGCCATTTTGAATGTTTACAAGCAGTGGCTGGGCAGAGCCATTTTGAATTTTCACAAGCAGCAGCAATTCTGGATATTTAAAGTGACAACATTCTCATTCAGATTCCAAGGACCTATGAATAGGCTCCACTTGCCAAGGACAGCACAGACATATGGGAGGATGATGACTGAAAGAAGAAAAGTGGTGAGTGCATAAGTGCTGCCAATTAGTGAATAAAAGTGCACAGTACCCTGCTTA
>NW_006921970.1:885131-887515 GCF_000298275.1 Orycteropus afer afer | reverse complement strand
AAAAAAAAAAAAAAAAACAATGAAGGAATTGATAGCATGATTCATAAACAAAATTAGCTCAGCACAGAAAATTATATGGAGCAAAGAAATCAGTGACACCACAAAAAAAAAAAAAAAGAAAATGACAGCAACAAATTCATACTTTTTGATAATTACTTGTGAATAGATTAAATGCACCACTCAAAAGACAGAGAGTTGCACATTGGATAAGAAAATATAACCCATCAATATGCTGTCTACAAGAGATACACCTTAAAGACAAAGACACAAACAGGCTAAAAATCAAACACTGGAAAAAGATATATCAATCAAATTGTAACCATAAAAGAACAGGAGTGGCAATATTAATTTCTGATAAAATTTATTTTAAGACATAAACCACCCTAACAGCCAAAGAAGGACATTAAATAATAATGAAGGGATTGATTGAACAAGAGGACATAACAATAGTAAATATCTATGCAACCAATGAAAGAGCCCCAAAATACATAAAGCAGATTTTAACAGAATTGCAAAGACAAATAGATGACTCCACAGTCATTGTGTTGTTGTTGTTGTTGTTATGTGCCATCGAGTCAGACCCAACTCATAGTGACTGCTCCTTGGGTCTCCAAAGCAGTATCACTACAGAAATAGAACGTCCAAACTTCCTTCCAAGGAGTGGCTGGTGGGTTTGAACTATCAGCCTTCTGGTTAGCAGTCAAGTGCCTAAGGCACTAGGAGACTTCAATACACCACTTTCATTCAAAGATAGAACTTGAAAGAAATTCAACAAAGAAGTAGAAGAACTAAACAATGAAATTCACCAGCTTGACCCTACAGATGTCTACAGAGCACTTTACCCAACAACAGCACAATATACATTCTTTTCCTGTGCACATGGAACATTCTCCAGGATAGACCATATGTTAGGCCACAAAGCAAGCCTCAATAAATTTTAAAACATTGAAATACTGCAAAGCACCTTCTCAGATCACAATGCTATCAAATTAGAAATCAACAATAGGAAGAACAATGGAAAAAGAGCAAAAACATGGAAACTGAATAACACTCTCCTTAGAAATGACTGGGCACTAGAAGAAATAAAAAATGAAATTAAAAATTTCCTTGATTCAAATGAGAATGAAAACACAACATACTAAAATCTTTGGGACACAGCAAAAGTGGTGATCAGAGGTCAATTTATAGAAAAAAATGCAAACATCAAAAAACAAGAAAGAGCCAAAATCAACGCCTTAACCCAACATCTCCAACAATTAGAAAAAGAGCAGCAAAAAAAGCCTAGCGTCACCAGAAGAAAAGAAATAACATACATTCTAGCAGAAACAAATGAAACAGAAAATAGAAAGATAATAGAAAAAAATCAACAATACTGGAAGTTAGTTTTTGAAAAGATTAATAAAATTGACAAACGACTGGCAAATGTTGCAAAGGAAAAGAAGGAGAGAATCCAAATAGCATGAATAAGAAATGAATTGGCCAACATCACAACAGAAATTGAAAAGATAATATCAGGATTCTATGAAGAACTATACTCAAACGAATTTGAAAATCTAGAAGAAATGGACAGATTTCTACAAACATACTACTACTTACCTAAACTAACACAGACTGAGGTGGAAAATTTGAACAGATCCACAACAAAAGAAGAAATAGAACAGGTTATAAAAAAATTACCAACAAAAAAAAAGTCCTGGCCCAGATGGTTTCACTGGAGAATTCTAGTAAATATCCAGAGAGGAACTGATACCAATCCTACTCAAACTATTCCAGAACATAGAAAAGGATGAAAACCTCTCAAAACCATTTATGAACCTTGATACCAAAACCAGGCAAAGACATCACTCAAAATGAAAACTATAGACCAATATCCCTCATGAATGTAGATGCAAAAATCTTCAACAAAATCCTAGCCAATAGACTCCAAGAAAATAATTCATTATGACCAAGTGGGGTTCATATCAGGTATGCAAGGATGGTTCAACATTAGAAAAACAATCAATGTCATCCATTACATAAATAAAACAAAGGACAAGAACCACATGATCATATCAATTGATGCAGAAAAGGCATTTGATAAAATCCAACACCCATTCCCGAAAAAAACACTCAGAAAAATAGGAATAGAAGAGACATTCCTCAACATAATAAAGGATATATGCAAAACCAACAGCCAACATTATTCTCAATGGAGAGAGACTGAAATCATTCGCCTTGCGAACAGGAATCAGACAAGGATGCCCTCTATCATTACTTCTACTCAACATCATATTGCCCTAGCCAGGGCAATAAGGCAAGAAAGAGAAATCAAAGGCATCCAAATTGGTAAGGAAGAAGTCAAACTACCCTTATTTGCTGATGATATGTGATGATATGGTCCTATA